>NW_015150769.1:674236-693922 GCF_000732505.1 Cyprinodon variegatus | reverse complement strand
ATTCATTTATTCTGTCCAATAAGCTGCCTGCAGTGTCTACAAATGTCCAGCAGGTGTCAGTATTCTGCGAGACAGAATCAACGCAGCATCAAGTTTGACAATGATGTGTCTTAGATACTATGATAATAATACTAGATAATAAGGCATAAATATGCCTCATTAACGCGTTAGAAGTAATATTAGGTTATTTTAGTTTATTGCAGGTCGGTTGTTATCAGTTGAACGTATCGCTTCTACGGGGAACCAAAGCGAAGCTGCCGGACTGTGAGCCGCAGCAGGAAATCCATCACTGACCTGGGAACATGCTCTTCATTGTATGGAACCAGTAAGACTCTGTTTCCCTCCAGTAAAGTGTTTTCATTTATCTTCATGTTGGTCTGATTACAGCCTCATTCCAGCTACTGAATAACTTCCGGGTTCTTACTCTACGGTTCCGTCTGCGGCTGCGCTCAGTGAGCCAGACTGGTGGAGCGCCATCTGCTGGACAGCAGCAGCAAGTCCAGACAAAAGGTTCTTAGAATTTAGTCTCTTTTGCTCCTTTTTTAGACACATTTAAAAAATACATAAACAGATATCATAAAACTAAACATGCAGGAGTTTGTAATGAAATTAGGGTTAGACTTACACTTTATTGTCATTTGTACTCACAGAGTGTATACAAATAGAAATTTCGTTCAGTACAGCTCTCAAGACATTCCATTTTTATTTTTTTTTTAATAAAAAAAAAATATATATAAAAAATGATCTTTAAAAAAAGACATTTCCACTTTAAGTGCAGCTGTGATAAAATGTAAATATAAGACTGGTATATGATTTACAATTTTCAACATTTAGTATTATTGGAATTAGTATTCTTCCTCTGTTTGGTTGTTATTCTTATGCTTATAGGAACATGTTGGTGAAGATCCTCAGT
Source organism: Cyprinodon variegatus (assembly GCF_000732505.1). Lineage (NCBI taxonomy): Eukaryota > Metazoa > Chordata > Actinopteri > Cyprinodontiformes > Cyprinodontidae > Cyprinodon > Cyprinodon variegatus. Next base: position 693,009 of record NW_015150769.1, on the reverse strand, counting down.
CATCGAGGTCAGAGTCATTCCAGAAAGTTTAAAATCAATCCATTGGACTTTGTTTCCAAGTTTGAAGACGTTTCTCTTCCCATCCAGGAATTAATGTATATATAATGTGTATATATATATATATTACTGAACTATACACTACTATAATTAGTTAAATAAACAGAGATCGGTGGATTTTACTCAGTCGGCATTTTATTTACTTTGCAAAGTAAATTAAGAACAAGACATTTAAGTCGTCACACCAGCAGGATGTTCTGACTAGACAAGAGTTTTTCTTCCTTATTTATGTCGATGAAAAAACTGCAGGTTGTATCAGAGTCAAAAAAAATCACACACACTTTAACAAACCTTGAGAAACAATTCGGCTTGTCGCGGGAATAAGTATGCCTTGTCTTCAAACAACCTGAGTAAAAACATTTTTCACTGGATAAATAGCATAACTAAATATATGAAAGCAGAGAAATCTAAATGTTCCCACCACAGCAGAGTTTCTTTTCTTTGTCCTCCGTTTGCCTTGTTGGGATTCAGATCGGCCTGCTCAGTCCGTGCCACATTTTCACCGGCTCTTGTGCCTTGTTGATCATGTCCATCCAGTGCTGCAGCTGAAGACCCCTGGCGTACATGAAGGGACCCAAAACCAGAACTCCCAGGATGGCTGGAGGCTCTGAAATCAACAGCAGTGAATGATCTCTGTCAAAGGTTTAACTTTAAGGTGGTATTTCAACATTTATGATGTAAGGTTCAGTCAATTCTCTGTTTCTGACCCTTCCTCTGAGCTATCTCTAAAGTTCTGCTGCTATAGGCTTAGACTGCTGGAGGACATAGAGACCCCTTTTCATCATTCTGCTTCATTCTACCTATTCTTCCACTCTCTTTTTCTCATCATAGTAGCTTCATCTGGTCTGTGCTGCTTTAAGATCTAAACTGAAGCTGGTTGGATCGAAGCATTAGACGTTTTGTTGCTGTTGATCCTGTGATGAACACGTAGAAACATTCATGATCAAATCGGCATAATCAGCTGATCCTCTAAGGTGATTGCTGATATCTTTCCTTGTTGCCGTTGTGTGAAAACAACAAACTGCCCAAACTGCTGCTTTTCAGAGGCTCTCACCCTGATGGTGATCAGGTTAATAGTTGAACTACCTGTTACCAGTAGGGACAATCATAACTTTCTTCATAGCTGTGACAGTGGATTATCTAATGGCCTTTTATACATAAATGCCAGAAATATATGTTTTCAGTGTTTGTTTTTTTCTATGTTTAGAGCGCGTTTCACCTTTGCGGCTGTCGTTCGGCTGCTGCAGCTCAAATCTTAGGCAGGCATCGTCCAAGCACTGCGGTCGCAGTTTAAAGGTCATCCTGTAGTTGAAGCTGGGATCCTGTTCTGCTCTCACCAGACAGCTACGCTTCGTCTTTACCGCCTGAGTGTGAATCTGCAAGCTCACCTGGACGCACACGCCTGCAGAGGTAGACGGCTTGCTGTTAGCTGCTTGTGGCTAAAGCCGGGCATACACTGATTTTTTTCAATCGTTGCACGCAGCTACAGCTCCCACTGTACGACGAGCCTCTTCGGTTTCCTCATCACTACGCTCTGATGCGATCTACCTGCTCGCACTGTACGTCTAAAAACCAGGTGGGACTCGGCTCCGCAGTGAGATGGTGCTACTCGGACTCGTCTATCCGGAAGCCAAACGAGTAGAAGAGGAATATGAAGCTCACTAGAGTGAAACACGCTGCCTAAATATTTGGGTAATTTAGTGCTGAAAGCCCTAAAAAGAAAAGGAGACGACGTATTTGGACAAAGACATGGCTGAGCTAACGTGGCTACTACGGTCTGACAGTTTGACAGAAAGAACTCCATTTCACTCATTGCCCCCCCGCCATGCTGCTGGGTTTATATCTGAGAGGAAGAAGAAGAAGAAGAAGAATCGTTGTTTGTGCAATAAGCTATCTGCCCACCACCACCTTATGACGTCCGACTGCATTTCAAATATGTTTGAGGTAGTCGTGAGAGGCTGAACTGTACACTATGTGGCCCGATCAAAAAGTTCTTGCACAGCTTTAGAATTGACCCAAAAAGGGAAAAAAATCGTGCAGTGTAAGCCCGGCGTAACGTTTTGCGGTAAAAGCCTTTTGGAAGATGAAACCTGACATACCAGCATCTGTGAGGAGCTGAAGGCCCCGAGCTCTTAGAGCCACCACTGAGAGGCGCTGCAGAGACGAACTGTAGCTCAGGGACACCTGCACGTCTCCCAGCTCTGAACCCTGATGGACATCAGATGACAGACCCCCCCCTGTGAGCATGTGGACCGTCTCATCGAGGGCTGGGCGTGTGTGTGACGGCGCTCACCTGCGTCTCCTCCTCGGGATCCAGGTCCTTCCACAGCACTCTGCCGGCCTGACTCAGCTCCCCATCGAGGGGAAGGAGCACTCTCCCTACAGCATGTCGTTTCCCGTCTTTCTCCACACTCAGCACACACACACTCAGGGTGCACTGGAACACACACACTGCTGAAACCTGTACGGCACACACACACACACACACACGAAACAGACATGTCCTTCCTCAGGCTACAGAATATAAGAAAACAGATTTTTGACTCACAGATCCCGTCATCATTCACTGTTATTTACATTTTTCTGAGTTCTGTATTTAGGGTTCTGTTAAAACTGTAAATTTCCTGTTCTTATATAGGGCTTTGTTCTGTTCAGATGAGTTAACCAAAGCGTTTCCTCTACATTCAGTCATTCACTCTCATGCTGCGTTCACACCGGACGCAGCAAAAGCAGCAAAATCGCGTCTGCTGCTTCATTTTTGCTGCTTGTACCAGTTAGTTCTGACGCGCGGCTGAAGCAGCTTTGCTGCTCTGGCTGCGCGGTGCAAAAGTGTGTCTGACGCGCGTTGGGCGGAGCTACTCTATCCTTTCTCTGCCTTGTAGCTGTATTTGCTGTGATCAGTGGGAATAAAGTAGTTTTAATATGTTTTTAAGTGAGAAAATCCACCTGAATACGTAATCAGTGCAGACAGTTCATTCAGATTATCATCCTGCCTTCCAATATTATTTCTGTCGGAGCCGCTCAGACCCCCACATACCAGCGGTGCGCTGTCATTAGGAATCCCATTCAACAGCAGCCTCTGGCCGGGTCGCCTCCTCGCGGTTCACCGCGGCGGCTGGTAGGTGTTTTTTATCTAAATAATAAAAGCCAACATATTCTGCCGGCAGGTTTCTACATTTTAAGTTAATTTAGGCGTTAATAAACTGTTTCAGAGGAGTGATAATAGCACTCTGTATCATCAGCGATGTGTCTCTCTCGCTGCCAGCTCCCAGATCAGCGTCTCTAAATGGTTGACGCGGCGCGTCCAGCAGCTAAAGTTACATTTTTCCATCTTCAGCAGCAGCGCGTTTGCGGCGCGTTTGCAGCGCGTCAGATGCTTAAACGCGCCGGACGCGCTGCCTCAGCTGCTCAAAACGCGCTGCGGGACATTTTGCTGCGCCTTGACGCACGTCAACCATTGACTTTGCATGTAAACTCGCTGCTTCTGCTGCGTCCGGTGTGAACGTAGCATCACACTGATGGTGGTGAGCTACATTGTAGCCACAGCTGCCCTGGGGCTCACTGACAGAAGCCAGGCTGCTGTACGCTGGCGCCACCAGGCACTCTGAGTAGAAAATGCAGGGGAAGTGTCTTGCCCAAGGACACAACGACACTGAAAGCCACAGATGGGGCTTGAACTGTCAACCATTCGACGCCACTGTCAGGTGAAGCAGTTTTTCCAAAAAAGTAAAAAAAATCAATCCTCTGGACTTTGTTTCCAAGTTTGAAGATGTTTCTCTTCCATCCAGGAAGATTTTTCAATTCAAAATGTCAGAAATAGCGTTTAGTTCCAGGTTTTATAGAGCGGAACAAAAACAAAGTCTTGTTTTGGCTCAGAGAATATGCAGATTGAACCTGACGAACGGATCCATGGACTGTAATACCCGAAACCTGTCTATGTCTCTGAAAGACAGGTTGACATTCTGGTTCAGAGCTGATGAAAAACCTTTGAGACGATTTAAAGATAATTTTGACACAGAAATGTGAGCGTAAGGAAAAGTTTGTCCAATGACTCATTGATAGAGGTTCTGTTGATGGTTTATAAGGCGGATTCACTTAATGCACGATAGAACCTGAAGAAACAGTTTGGATGAGATAAAAAAAACAAAAAAAAACAAAGAAGTTCTGCTTCATCACCACCAGGAAATGCTTAAGTTGTACCTTTTCAATCATCAACCACAACTGCAGTCCACGCCCTGTGCATCTATTAAAGGAAAAGTCGCTCATATTCAGAATTCAAACTTCTGAAAGTTCTTTAAATATAAACTGATTCCATCCTGTTCAATAAATGATCAGTGTTTTTAATTCAGAGTAATTTTCATGTGAATGTGCTTTACTGGAGGCATCCATGTTTGTCAAAGAACACTACTGCCACCTACTGGTTAGTGACATTGTCACGGTGCGGTATCGGCTGTTGATCAAGTCCCAGTGCTGTATCTGGTGTTTGTCACAACGCGCTATTATCCAAGTCATCTTGAAAACATTCTTCTTCCAAATGTTGGCTACATATTACGGGTTTTTTCTCTGGCCAGAAGTTCGATGGCAAATCCTCCCTCTTCAAGTTGGCGATCCAACGACCAACCCGTCCGTGGAGGATCAGGAATCAGAAAGGTGGAATAACTCTTTTTTTCCACTTTTACCCGATGTATTCCAGCATCCAGCTGCCATGCACGTGGGCATTGTCAGTTTCACTATAGCTCTGGTGAATTTCAATGGTGAAGTCCTCTGGAAATCTTCAATAATTGTTGTTGATTGCAGATGTGTCTAGTAGTTCCCATTGATTTAGCTTGGAAAGCGGGGAGAATGGCGCTAGGCTTACCGCACCGTGACGTCACTGCTGGAAGATGGCAGGAGGGAGGGGCTACTATATTTGGGCAAAAATGGCCGCTCCCAGATTCAGAGATCGTGATGAAAAATATTATTCTAATTTTTTTACTGATTATCACTAAATTCATTAACTCACTGCAATCGTATTAGTTTTAGGTATAAATAATGATCCATTGATTCTTCCTGCTGATGGACTTTTCCTTTAAAGGACTAAACTGCCTGGTTGGCGCCCTCTTCAGGTTAAAAATGGGATAGTGCATCTGATTTGAGCTTTTTAACAACATTGCAAAATAAATAAACCTCTCAGAACATCAAATGGCCTTGCCTGGAATATCAGGCGGTCGTTAAACTCTGGGTCGGGCCCCGTGGCCCTGGCCTTCGCCTGCCGGGGCCTCCGGTCGTCGGGCAGAAGCCGGAGCTCGACCAGCGTCTTGTTGCTGTGGAAACGGGGAAGGAGGTTGCTGAGGCGGAGCAAGGAGACCACCAGCTGCTCGCTGCTGTGCTGATACTCTACAGAGAAGCAGAGGCGGGTGGCCATACCCGGAGGGGGGGGCACCACCTCGTTCAGAGGGGTCCCAGAGTAAAGCCCCGTTAGCAGCGACCCCACAGGGTACCAACCTGAGGAAAACGGGGGAAGCACACGACCTCATCAGTTTTTAGTTCATTCAGACGTTGATGGACTGAAATAAAAACTTGTTGCTGAGATCAGATCCGCTCCAGAATCCTTCTGTTTGCATTTGTCTGTTAATCACTTGCCGCCATCTTAGTGCAGGATCTGTAAATTTCTGTGCTTTTTTTTAGCTACAAAAAAATAACTAAAATGTATTTGATTGACCTTTGATTAAAACTGGGATCTTTATGATGGGTTTTTGAAGCATCCTCCCTACCTCAGAATACTCACCATGGCTCCATTCACAGGTTGATATTTGTCTAACATCCTAAAAAGTATTTACATTTAGTATTTTTATAACCTTTTGTTCTCTGCTGTGGGTTAAATTCCATCAGTGTAAGCAGGGGCGGATTTAGGAAATGTGGGGCCCTAGGCAAAGACAGGCAGGGGGCTCTCTGAACATTGTCCAGAGAGCTGTTCCAAACCAAATTTCTTTTTGTTTTACACTTGTGTAAAGAAAAATTACAAATAAAATCTGTCTAAGTCTAATAAAACAGCCCCATTCTCCAGATGTAGAAATGTTAATAGAATAGACATCCATTATCTGTTCTAGGTTGTGTCCCTCTCTTCTTGTCCCTTTTCTTCTTGTTTTCCTCTCTATGTTTTGTACTCAGCTGACTTTTCATGCTGTCTCTAAAGGAATGAAAGATTTTTTCCAAGCACTAAGCTCACTTAGCTGATTGCTCCTTCCTGTGTTTCCAAAAAGGCCAAAGTAAATAACCCAGTCCTTCTTTTCACTGTAGACAAGCCATGATCTGCTTATCTGTTCTCCATTTTTCATTTGGATGAAATAATAGCTGCATGCAGGGGCGGAGCTAGATGGGGGGCCAGGGGTGGCCATGGCCATCCTTAGCCAATCATTGGCCACCCCTGTGGCCACCCCTACCATTTTTTCCCTCTCATGCAGATGGTGGCAGCAGTAATACTCTGAAGTGGAATATTCAAAACATTACATTTTTTTTGTGGTTAATTATACACATCAATATATTAACATCAAAGATGATAAGTACAGAATTCATGCTCTTCAGAACAAGATTTTGTGTTTTATGGGGTAAAGAGAAAATTATGTGTCTCTGCAAGTCATCTAGGAATCCTCAGTGAAATCAAAGATAAATAAAAAATGTAATAAAAAATTTCAAAACTTCAACTTCAATCAAGAAATCAAATAATCAATATATGTAGATATTAGTGATTCTAAATATGAATTTTATGCAGAATGTTTATTGATACAAGCAGGTAAGTAATGACAATGATGATTGAGTTTTATCCACAATACCTTTTAATCTAGATATTCCGGATGTTTAAATATATGTTAGCAAAGGCTGTAGGAAAGTATAGTTAGTCTTTATTTAGAAAATATGGATGTTTTGCTTGTTAATTTTCCTGTTGCCGACCCGCTGAGACACACTGAATATTATCAGCGTTCTGATGGCATTTTAGGATTTTTATCAAAAACATAATTAATGTGCACAAATAAAGAATAGTTGTATTAACCATACATGGAAACAGAGTTTTATGGGGCCCCCAGGAACTCGGGGGCCCTAGGCAGCTGCCTATTTTAGCCTAATGGTAAATAGTAAAAACTAAATTCATTTGATCTTGTCCTTCAGAGAGGTAATAATGGAGGTCTAACTACTGATTTAAAGCATCCTACTGGTGCAGCACCTTCATCACCTGTGACCTACTTCTTACTGACAGCGAGCCGCGGTGAGCCAGAACGTCTCGCTGCGTCTCCAACTTCTTCTCCTCGCTCTCATCATCCCTCAGAAACTCAGCATTTTGTGGAATGAAGCGAGGAGGTAAAGAAAAGGGGATTTCATCTGGCCTTCAAACACAGAAATAAAACCGCTTTCATGAAACTGTTAGTCTGAGTCTCTTTTAATGAATCCATTTCCTGTCACTGACCTGCAGACACTCTGAGAGACAGGGATGACTGGAGCAGAGTGAGCAGGTACCGATGGCACCATGCTGATCAGCTCCTGATATTCATCCTGCTTGTTCTTCCTCATCCTCAGGCAGCACATCAGCAGAATCAGCAGCAGCACCGAGGACAGCAGACCCACAGACAGACCCACAGCGAGCAACAGCGCCTGGTCTGAACAGTCACACATCTCAGCTTTTCCTTAATGGCACAGGCCTGTTAGAGAAGCGTCTGTAATAGTTTCTCACCAGTCATGATAGATGTTTCCTTCAGAGTTGCCGTCCAAACAAGAAGCAGCCGCTTAGCGTTCTACCTAAACTGTTAGCGACCCTGAGGAGCAGTGAGGTGTTGGTGCAGCTGGCCGCTTCTCACCATGCTGCTATCTGCAGGGCCGGAAAAACAGCCACAGCGGCCTCTGGGAAGAAACACCTTTTTGTTGTGTTATGTATGTATTTGTAATAGACTGATTCAAAAAGATTGTGGTAAAATCTGGGTATTATTCTATCAATCTATGTATAAATGAGTGTGTATTCATTGTAAAAGTGAAGGTTTTGCTTTATTATGCAGTTTCTAAATGCATAATCCAAATTTCCAAGTTATTGCGCTACACGTTGAGGGACGCTAGACAGGATCTCCTGTAGCAGTCTGTGTCCCAGCAGATCTGACCTCCGCCTCTGGCTGAAGCCACTCATTGGTATTTTTTTCCATTTTAGTGAAATAAGCTCAAGCAGTGAGTGAAAGTGTTTGTGCAAATTGGGCAACAATGAGCAAAATGGAAGGTGTTCGTCATTTTATTCAAACATAATAGTTTATTCACAGAGTTTGCTCTTAATCTGGTTGGAAGTTTTGTGTCAGGTTGACTGGAGGCTCTGAGGACCCAAATGCAGAGATTAGTAGGCAGAGATGAGTTTTACTAATTTAATGAAGCACTCACAGGCAACTGAGGCAGAAATCCAAAATAAGGAATACAGGAAAATCAGGGAAAACATACATGAGGAGCCAGGAAAAGACCAGGAACCAGCACTGAGGAAATGCACAGGGTGAGTATATATAGGAGACTGAACAAAGACCGGACTAATGAGCTGCAGGTGTGGATGGAAGCATCTAGAAGGAAGCCAAGGGGAAAGGAAACAAACACAATGGGGGGGCAGAGAGTAACTCAAGAACAAAACACTGCTAGAAAACATTTACACATATAAAGAAACTAAAAAATATACATATAAAACAGAGTGCAGAACCCTGACATGATGTGTTCAACCAATCTGTTGGCTAAACCAACCAACCTCATTTGGCAATGATTTTTTCTATATTTTCTATATTTGTACAACGGCAAATCAATACAAATTAGTCTCATTAGACAAAACACTTGTTTTAATTTATTGCAACTTTCAAAAGTCTAAGCTGGGTTTCTAACCAACAACCTCAGGAGTGGAAGTCCATGTTTTACAGCTGATATGACTGACAGCTCTGCAGAAAGCAATACTACTTAACACCAATGTTTCAACTGTAACCAGTTCAGATTTTGATCATTGCATTGTTTAATCTAACCAAACTAGTTTTAACCAACTAGATTGTTTGTTTTTCCAACCAATCTATACTTAGAATCTATCCAAACTCTATTTAACGGACAGCAACTCTCCTTTAAACCCCCACAGCTTCACTGAGGCTGTTTAAATGCCTGCCAAAGTTCCAGGTGAGCTGAACATCCTGAAGCGGTCATGTGGTATGGCAGGGTAGCGAGTCTTCGGGCGTCATTTAATTAGGCTCCTCCCCCAAATTAAGCAAGCCCCCTCCACTAAACATGCTTTGAAGCCTCTGTTCATCTTATAACATCACTACCAATCAGAAACAAATGCTTTATTCTGTGACTTTGTAGCACAATTAGATCCAATTAATTAAAATATCAGTCAAATCATTCAATCCAATCAAATAAAAGGATTCAAATCTGGTGATAATTTAGTCAATTTCAGCTACAAATGCGAACTGGTGAAAATATACGCATGTAAAGAGTCTCAGCCAGTCATTAGTGGCCTCCTTATGAACTGGTATGTGGTGACAGTGGAGAGTAATGACTTCCTTTTAACAGGAAAACACCTCCAGTAAAACCAGTAGAGGCAGTCATGTGCAGAGACACTTTGGAGCTTAAGAGGACAATCCCTGTTAGCTTACATACAAATTCATTCAAAGTTTTCTATCTAAGGAAAACCAGCTGATTGCATCGACTCATTGACTCTTCTGCTTGTAGCGACAGTGGAGAGGAAAAACTGCCTTTGAACAGGAAGAAACCTCCAGCAAAACCAGGCTCAGTGTGAGCGGCCATCTGCTGAGGCCCACTGGGGTTCAAGGAGACAGAAGCAGACGTAGAAAAAGAAGCATAGATACAAAAGGCAACTGTCAACCAGCTCCACAGGCGGCCCCGTCCAGGAAACACACAGCCAGGCAGACGAGCTCCGAGCCAGCTCCCATGTCAGAGGACGAAGAGAGCACATCCAGTTAGTCACAGTCAGAGAAACAGTATCAACTACAGTTTATTTTATGTTCAGATGTGGGATAACGAATAACCTGGTCAACATTCCAGACAGTTTCAGACACTGACCTGCGTAGAGATGATCAGTGAGATCTGCTCATCATTCATTTATGAACTTCTCCAACCACATGCTGCATTTCCCATTTATTAAGAAACATGTGAAATAACAGCCGTGGCAGATGACCTTATCCTGAGTTTGAATCAAAGTGCTTACCAGCCACCCGCTGCTCCCTTCCACACACAAACCGGATTGGACAGAAGCTAATAAGATGACCGCTAATCCCCAGGGCTAAAGGTATGGAGTAATGGTCCTGTCTTTGTCTCTCACACACACACTCTAAATGAACCAAACAATGCGTTTATGAGAAGGAAAATGCAGCCAGTCGCAGCCTCAGTGAGAGCGCATGTGACCCAGCAGAGGTAGAGAGAGAGGACCAAGCTTCAGGAGGGAGAAGTGAGGAAAACCAGGCTGTAAGACTTTCTTTATGTTGCCGGGGTCGACAGAGGGAAGCCATTAAGGACCTGAGGAAGAGAGGAAGTCATGAGGGGAAGAAGGAGAAGCTCTAATTAGAGCTACCTGCTTCGTGGCATGGCACAGGGCAAAACGGGACACTAGTTGTAAACCTTCAGGTAAGAAGTTAACCTTGATTATCAGACATGATGCTGTAGATGCTTGTGAATGGAAAGTCACTTTGGAGAAGTGTTTACAGCGTATGATATTACAGGGCAGATCAAATGTGGTTAGTTTCTTAGTATCGTCTTCTTGCTGCTTGTAAAACCTGCTTTTCAAAGGGTGATGATAATCCTGCCTGTAGAGCAAAGAGAAATAAAAAAAGGAGGAACTTTATTGTCCTAAAGGCTTCTTGGTCTTTGCTTTTCTTTCACCTAACAGTTCATCTTCTTTCTCCTCTGTACTGTTAAATCTGTCTGTAATCATCTTGATTTGGGCTTAATAATCAAATAATCTGGCCTTTGTAATCTCGTTTAGCTAATCTGGATTTTGAGGGTGTGTGTGTTTAAACGTTCTTATTTATATCCCTGAGAAATGTGTCATCCCAGCATCGCTTTTAAAATCACTTTGGAGGGAAAGACGTGGCTCAGCTTTTAAATGTTCCTGCTGACGACGTGACAAACGCCGCTCTTTGCAGGGAATTAAGTCTCTATCCTGACTCTTCTATTGGCTTTATAGAGCTTTGAACTGGGTGACAGTTAGCAACAAGCTAATGTGCATGGCAAAGGTTAGCTGTCGAGGAATTAACCCAGATGGCTAAAGGCTGGTTTATACTTCCAAACTAGTTGCTGATGAAGATTCTCAGTCATCCAGGTCATAGTCATTCCGTAAAAGTTCAAAAAATATTTACTGGACTTGGTTTCCAAGATTTGAAGACGTTTCGCTTCCTCTCCAGGAAGCTTTCTCAATTTAAATGTCTGGATCAGCAGTGAGTTTGAGTCTTATATAGACAAAGCCTTGTATTGCTTGGAAACATGCAAATGGTAACCGATGGTAAACGACCCATTCATCGGTCACCATTTCCATGTTTCCAAGCGATACAAGGCTTTGTCTATATATGGACTCAAACTCACTGCTGATCCAGACATTTGAATTGTGAAAGCTTCCTGGAGAGGTGGCGAAACGTCTTCAAATCTTCGAAACTAGTTCGTCTGCGTAGGTGTCGCAGTGGACGCAAAGATGTCCCCGCCCCCTCCGCAGACACTGCTGCACCTCTCCCAAATTGTAGGTGACTACAGACAGGAGGCCTCCGATTGGTCAATTCTACATCCGCTTGCCGGCTTGTTTTGTTTGTATGACTGCAATTGCGGAAAACAACTCGTGAAGTTGGATCGGCTAAAAGAGCGAGGTGCTTCAGAACGCTGGGACCCTTTTTCCACCAGGATCTCCGCTCTTTTTGGCCCTCATGTCCCTCCATCGTCTGACAAACTTGCCGTCACTTCTTCACCGCCTCGGCCGTATCTAATTCCACAGCTAGTTCCTGATTGGCCCTCTTGCGTTTTGGCGTGGCGCAGACCATGCTTCAAACTTAGCATAAATCAAAAATGTCTGCGTCAAGCTCACTGCGACACACTGCTGCAGTAGTATAACCAGGGAACCAGTATGAAATCCTCATAATTTAACTAGTGTGAGGAACATGTTTGTCCTGAAATTTATACACTACATGTAGTTAAAAAAAAAAGTTCAATCAAACATCTTTTCTTTGCAAATTTGGATAATTTTAGAATTTATAGATCAGACCAATGAGAACCCAATAACCAGCCAGAGATGGTGCTGACTTGATAAAGCAGGTGAAGGCAGAACCAGCTGCTATGAGGCTGAAGTCAGAAAGGGATGGGAATGATGACTGGACAGACTGGTGACTGGTTGAACAGGCTGGAGGCAGTTTTTGATCAGGCTGATGATTGTTTGCTGACTGGCTTTGATTAGACTGGAGGACGGTAGAACTGACTGGTGACTGGCTGGACAGGCTGGGGACTGGCTGAACAGGCTGTAAACTGGTTGAACAGGCTGGAGGCAGGCTTTGATCAGGCTGATGATTGTTTGCTGACTGGCTTTGATTAGACTGGAGGACGGTAGAACTGACTGGTGACTGGCTGGACAGGCTGGTGACTGGCTGAACAGGCTGGTGACTGGCTGAACAGGCTGGAGGCAGGCTTTGATCAGGCTGATGATTGTTTGCTGACTGGCTTTGATTAGACTGGAGGACGGTAGAACTGACTGGTGACTGGCTGGACAGGCTGGTGACTGGCTGAACAGGCTGGAGGCAGGCTTTGATCAGGCTGATGATTGTTCGCTGACTGGCTTTGATTAGACTGGAGGACGGTAGAACTGACTGGTGACTGGCTGGACAGGCTGGTGACTGGCTGAACAGGGTAAAGACAGACTTAATAAGGCAGATGATGACTGAACAGGCTGCAGGCAGGCTTTGATCAGGCTGATGATTGTCTTGCACGGGCAGTCCAGGACACAACCAGTCAACAACTCCTAATGCACCATAGGCAGCATCTGCATCAGCTGATGCACAAGAAAGAAGGAAATAAACCAGATAAAAACTTCCTGATCTGAGTGACATCAACTGAGTTATTGATTCTAAAGTGGGCATTTCCCCTTCTAAGAGGAGATCGTTGAAATTAAGGCTACAACTAACGATTACTTTGAAAATCGATTCATCTGTCAATTATTCTTTCGCTTAATAATCGGGTAGCCAATGAATTATTAAACAAGATTTTATGAAATTAAACCAGGTGAAACTCAAACTTTTCCACTTGAAGAGTTCTGAATTCATTTTTTTTATCCTAAATGCAAAATGTTTATATATTTTTTTTACAATTTTGGTCTAATTCCTGCTCTAAGTGAGTCGCTCTGTCAGCTAAAAGCATGTTTCACAGTCTCTATACTCCAGTTAACGATTTATTGTTTACTGAATTAGATGAAGATTATTTCAATAATCGATTAAATATTTAAAATATGAGATGTTTCTGTCCTTTCAGGGCCGGTACCGTTGTCATGGCGAGATCTGGTCGCCCTGCTTCCGAGAGCTACCAGTCCACCTGCTGCTCAGTCGGCCAGTCTCTGTCCTCCTCCAGCCAAGTTGGCCTCATGGAGGACGAGGACGACCGGACGCCCATTTTCTCTCTTTCTAAAAGCTCCATAGATGTTGTCACGGCAACAGGCCCGCTTCACAAACGAGACCTAGCTTGGACACGGCTGGACCTGAAGCGCAGCTCCAGCACCAACACGCACTCTGACCAGGATGCAGTGACGCTGCAGCAGCTCCACCATCACAAATGGCGCCACAACAGCCACCAGTTCTCGGTCACAACTCAGAACGAGGACCTGCACAGCCCTCCTCCTCTCAGCGAGCGCTGGATTTCCAACACGCACCGCTGGAGCGGCTGCAGCAGCACGCACAGCCGCAGCAGCACGCCGGACACGGTGGTGATGAAGGAAGGGCTTTCACGTTCCGGCTGCTTCACTCCAGATTCTCCAGTGTCCAAACTGGCCTCTCCTCCAACCACACCCTCACCCCTGATCTCCCCGTTCCACACATCTCCTTTCCCCCCTCAACACAGTTCAACTTCCTCACCACTAACTCTAAGCATGCATCAGCTACCTGAATGCTCCCCTCACCATTGGCCGCCATATCCAAACGATAGGAGCTCCCATGAGAAACTCTCATTTCACTTTCCTTCCCCAGCTCAATCATATGCAAGCTTAGCAGACCCAGGACTCACTGCGGTTCCAGAGGACCTGGTTAACGCTGCGAGTAAGGAGCAGTCCAGCCCCAGAGACATCCAAATGTCGGAGGGTAAAGAAGAGGAAAGGAGACTGCAGACTGTCTGCGAGCCAAAGTTCAATCCCAAACTCTCTGGTCGCCATCATCTGCTGCCGTTAAAGTTGGAGCAAAGCTGGCGGATGGAGAAAGGTTGGAGATCCCCGCTGGTTTCCTCATTAAGTGACTCAGCGTTAGGGGACGCCAGGTGTCCTTTGATGCACTTGAATGAAAGCACGAATATCCCGAAGTCAGAGTTGTTGAGGGAGGAAGGAACGATGACCTCACAGCTGGAGACGAAGGATGCTGCGGTGCAGACTGGGTCCCCTCTGGGCTCCTACTGTGACTTCCTGAAGACCATGTCTAACTCCAACAGCGGCTCACACTCCCTGCTGGGCTCACCACCGGGATCCAGACTAAACCTGAAGGCGTCGGTGGGATCCCACTCCAACCTGGTCTCAGCGTCTTCAAGCATGTTTCCAGTGAGCAGCGGCGAGGAGGAGGAGAAGCAAGAAGAGAGTCCAGAGTGGGACGTTCCCTCGGCTGCAGCTCGGCATCTGGAGAGGAAGAGATCCTGCCTGAAGGCGCAGTCTGAGGAGTCTGATGAGCTTGGTAGGAGGGGCAGCATGAAGCAGGTGCTGTGGGACGAGGATGGCCTGACATGGGACATTCATGGAGCCTCGGTGGACCCCGATGAGCTCAGCAATGCTATACAGAAACATCTGGAGCTCAAGAACAGCCCCCAACCACAGAGGCGTTCCTCTAAGAAAAAGAAAGCACCGATGCCTCCACTCATATCAAACATGGTAACAACAATGACCCCCGACACAAGCCCACCTGCAATGAGCATGAAGTGCATGGTGGAGGGGGAAAGCCAGGAAGCCCTGGAGGCTGAAGCTGGGAGGGAGGGGCCACAGGAAGCAGGAGGCAAACGGCTGGAAAAGGAGGAAAGCAATCGTAAAAAAAGCAAAGAAGAGCAAGACAAAGCAGAAGAAATAGAGGAAGAAGGTGGAGAGAAAGCGGTCTGCAGCCTGAAGTCTCCGACACATGGCGGGGGGCACAGCAAGAAAAAGATAGTGATCAGATCCCTGAGGAGGCCTGGATGGTGTGGAGGTTCTAGCAAGACGGAGGACTGAGACACTCTGGGTTTTACATCACCTGAACGATGAAGCGGGGAATTCAGTTCAGATGAGATCAAACCTTTCATTAATCCGACCTCCGTATGAAACCAACACATGAACTCCTAACCCCTCTCCTTCAGGAAGAAGCAAACTAGACATTTTATAATTGATGTTCACTGATATTTTCATTTTTTTTGTGCAAAGCTTTTTTGTGCATTTTTATGCTCTTTCTTTTACGTGTTTTTAGCATCTTAGTTTAAAAAAAACAAAACATTTTCCAGTTTGAAATGAAGAAATATGTAGAATGAAAGTGTGGATGTTATGGTGCTATTAATGATGTTCTGTTAGAAATCCCAAAAAGCTAAAGCTAATTATTGTGACCTATAATAAACGAGGAAGGCTATTATAATAATTGATTTAGAATAATAACCAAACACAAATAGATGTTTTGTTCTGAAAGGGAACAAATAAAACGTAAAAAAAAAAAAAAGATGCAAATGACTAGAATTATTCAGCTGTCAATTAACTTGGTGGTCTGGCTGTCGACTCTGCTACGTCGGTCTATTCAAACCAGATTGGGTTTTTTTCTTCCCTTAATTCTAAAACTGTTGATACTTCTGGAGGCAAAAAGTGTTCCTGGATTTATGATAATTCTGGTTTTTCATAGAATTTAGGGTACAAAGAACACTTAAACACAATTCTAAGGTCAACTGTTAATTTTTTATTATTTATATCTTTTATATCTATATCTTTAAGTGTTCTAAAATAGGACAATATTTACCATGTTTTCGCTTTAAACAGATGAAGTAAATAAAAGTTGACATGTTCGGTTTTGGTTGAAGTTGTATGTAATTATTAGAAAATTATAAATCAGTTTCATGTCATTCATTTTGATTATATATTCATTAGCAGACTTTTAAACCAGAAACAATTACTCTGCATTTATTGTCTGTGTGTTTTTTGTTACTTTGAATAACAGGAAGGATAATGTTTTTATATTGATTTAGTTGCTTTCGTTTTTTTGACTTTATTCACTGCTGTTAGCTTTGAGGATTTTTGCTCAGTATTGGTCATCATATTTCATATTTACAAGTTTCCTAGCCTGATAAACCAGATTAAATGTGAGATTAAATGTGTAATTTAGTCTGGCCACGATGAATGAG
This sequence comes from Cyprinodon variegatus, assembly GCF_000732505.1. Lineage (NCBI taxonomy): Eukaryota > Metazoa > Chordata > Actinopteri > Cyprinodontiformes > Cyprinodontidae > Cyprinodon > Cyprinodon variegatus. The sequence goes on along the minus strand of NW_015150769.1, from coordinate 676,398 downwards.
ACATCGGAAGATTGTTTATGGTCTTTCAAACCATGTCTGTGCCTATTGGCCAACGCTCTGACCAATGAGAAAGCTGGTGGGGGACTGTAAATACGTCTTTCTTAAAAATGAATTTCAAAACTGAGTCAAACCAGAACTGTTCAACAGTTGTTGCCATCTTACTTGTTGTGCTTTCTCCAGCGTGGCACAGATTTGTCGCCATGCCGTCAAAACCCCGCCCACTTTGCATTCAGAAATTCAAAACACATCTCTGCGTTGTGATTGGCCCGCCAGTTCAAGGGCCTGGGGCATTGATGGAGGCTAGACCACTGCAGGCGAAGATGATTTTGGCCGCTGGCGCCTGGGGCTGGTTTACTAAGCTACGAGTTTCCAAGATCCAGTTTGTACAAATTCTAAAGATTAAATTCTGACCTGGAAATCTTGAAGTCTGATGCTGCGTTCATACTAAAGGTGTTTTAAGGAAAAGTCCGGTCAGCAAGGAATAATCAATGGATCATTATTTATACCTAAAACTAAAATGTTCGCTGTGATTTAATGAATTTACATAGGGTTAATCAGTAAAAAAATAAAAATAATAATTTTCGTTGCGATCACCAGTCTAGGAGCGGCCATTTTCGCCCAAATATAGTAGCCCCTCCCTCCTGCCATCTTCCAGCAGTGACTTCACGGTGCGGTAAGCCTAGCGCCATTCTCCCCGCTTTACAAGCTAAATCAATGGGAACTACTAGACACATCTGCAATCAACAACAATTATTGAAGATTTCCAGAGGACTTCACCATTGAAATTTAAATACACTGATTCCTGATCCTCCACGGACGGGTTGGTCGTTGGATCGCCAACTTGAAGAGGGAGGATTTGCCATCGAACTTCTGGCCAGAGAAAAAACCCGTAATATGTAGCCAACATTTGGAAGAAGAATGTTTTCAAGATGACTTGGATAATAGCGCGTTGTGACAAACACCAGATACAGCACTGGGACTTGATCAACAGCCGATACCGCACCGTGACGTCACTAACCAGTAGGTGGCAGTAGTGTTCTTTGACAAACATGGATGCCTCCAGTAAAGCACATTCACATGAAAATTACTCTGAATTAAAAACACTGATCATTTATTGAACAGGATGGAATCATTTCAGATTTAAAGAACTTTCAGAAGTTTGAATTCTGACTGAACTTTTCTTTTAAGTGTCAAAAATGCTTAAACATTGTGCTTAAATTTCGTACACCAGGGCTGTGTCCTAATGTCCGCCCTAACCACTATATAGGGCCCCTATATAGTGGTTACACCATTTTAAATGATGTTCTGAACATCTGGTGGATGAAAAAGTAGTGGACTTAAAATTTCCCACAATGCACCTTGAAAGTAGTGATCATCCATGGTCACTAGACAAGCAGATATATGCTGGATGTTTCGTGAGTACTCTCCTTGCAAAGCATTATGGGATTTGTTGTCACAGCCGCCCGCTGTCATGTAGCGACAGTGTCGACAAATAAAGGTGGCGTAGGCACCGTGCAGGGAGGCGGAGTTTTGTGACCCACAGGAAGCGAAAAGTAGTGATCATCTGTCATAACGGTCAGTTCACTATAGACTCCACTATAGAGTCTCCGGTCTACATAGTGATGGAGGGATATAAGGATTAGTGCAGAGGTTCGGACACAGCCTGCTTTTCCTCCATTAGATGTTCGGACACTAATTTTAAATGTCGTAACCATCCGTGCCTTTTACAGGTCGGATGTTTGGACACAGCATCCTAATAGAGGAGCTCTGGTCTCATTGCCTATAAATTGTGGCATGGAATAGCACCTGCACACTTTGAGTTGAAAAGACCACATTGCCTACTAGTGGCTTGGCAGGGAAATTACACCATAGTGTTTGATCAAGTGCTGTGTGCAAAAGGAGAAATATTTACACCACACCTTTTTAGAAGAATGGAAAATGATAATAATTGAACTTTATTGATCTCACATTGGAGAAATTCCCCTCTGCATTTAGCCTATCCCCTTGGGGAGCAGTGGGCTGCCATTGTGCGGCGCCCGTGGAGCAGTGTGGTTAAGGGTTTTGCTCAGGAACCCAGAGTGGAGGCTGTTGGAATCGAAACAGGTACATGGATTAGTGGACTTATCCAGACCCAACCTGATTTAAAACATTTATAAATTACT
>NW_015150769.1:669770-672513 GCF_000732505.1 Cyprinodon variegatus | reverse complement strand
TATTTAATTCCACATTTGGTTATTTATTTAATGCTGTATTTATTTATTTAATTTTGGCACTTTTTATCCTCCATATTGACGGTAGTGCCGTTAAAATAAAGAAATAAGACGGCAAGAAAGCAAACAAGTTTAAAAAATCTAAATGTTATTGAAATAAAAGAATATAAATCGCTGTTTGGTGGCAGGGATGGAGAAGGTGTGAAAACACAGAAGTTAGTTTAGAAGCAAAGATTGAAAGGCAGCAGTACACTGCAAAAACAATCTAGAAATAAGTCAATATTTCTTAAATTAAGTGTATTTACCCTTAATTTGAGCACATAAATAAGATGATTTACATGTGAAATTAGTATTTTTATTCTTAGAATAAGATAATTAGATAATATGCACTTGAAATAAGACAATGCTGTTGGTTTTTTCTTATTTTACATGTAAATTGTCTTGTTCCGTTGGCAAATTGTCTCACTTATCTTCTCAATTCAAGGAAAAATACACTTATTTTAAGAAAAAATTACTTATTTAGATCTAATTTTTTGCAGTCTAGCTCCTCCTGCTGCAATTTTTTCTTCACCAAACCTGTTTGATGAGCCACATGGTCCCACCTGACCCAGATCCTCCTGTTTCTACTTTAATTGACTCCATCTTCACATCAGAGTCTGATCTAGCAGGATGGACTGGGCTGTAGATCAAACACTGCTTTGGGTAAAGAAAAAAAAACGCTGCTGCCTTTGTGTGGCACACATGTCCGTGTGTGTGTGAGCATACTGTTTGTATGTGGAAAGTGCTGATGGGACTCCTGCTTGAAAATAAAATCCCTTTTTTCCGAGCAGCTAGAGGAGAACTATCCAGCGCTCTGCTTTTGTTGTGACACCATCTCATTGTCCCTGCAGGATTGCCGTTGTGCTCGTCTGTGTTTGTATGAACCGTTCGTGTGCCTGTTTGCTTTTTGCTGCTTGCTATAAATAGTGTTGGTTGAGGACTGGTCGGCTATTCTGTCGAAGACGATGGCTGCACCAGGACCGCCTCTGCTCCGGTTTCTGTCCCTGTTGCTGCTCTTGAGCAAGGCATCCCTGCCTGCAGCTGCATACACGCTTGTGTCTGAGCAACAGCCACAGCACAAAATCCTCCATCTGGGTGAGGAAATCAAACTCCTCCAGGAGTAAAAATACCTCAGTGATGTTTGTGTGTTTGACTGTGGCGGTTCCTTCCTCTTAGACTGGCCTCAGGATTGCGGCATGCCCCACTTCAAGCCCAACATGGTTGAGAGGATTGTCTCTGGAAATGAGGCCAGACCTCACTCCTGGCCCTGGCAGGTCTCTCTGCAGGTAAATCAAACCCACAGGACTCCCTGTTTCAAGGATCACTGTCACTTTCGGCAGCTGAATGTCAACATTTGGTTAAACTGCTGCTTTCAGTTTTGTCATTAGCCCTTTTCAAGATGATTTCATCATTTCATAGACATTTAAGTACATCGCAACAAATTGCAGATTGTTTATTTAAGTTGTGGAAGGGATCAATATGACAAGTTAGCAAACAAATGCATTTTAAATACAGAAATCTAAAGTTTTGGCCAAAAAAACAGGAAAGTTAAGTGAAAGAAAAACATGTGGCCAAGCCTAAGGGATGATCATTCATCTGAAGGGACTGAAGATTTCATCTGGAGTTACTGCTTCCAGGAAAAGGACTGCAACCAGAAGTATCAGAGCAACTGTCAGAGCGACCATCTGGGCGACCGACAGAGCAGCTGTCAGAGCGGCTGTCAGAGTGACCATCATAGCGACTGTCAGGTGACGGTCAGAGCGACTGTCAGCTGATGTCAGAGCGACGGTCAGAGTGATGGTTAAAGTGACAGTCAGAGCGACGGTCAGAGGGACTCTCAGAGACGTTCAGAGGGACTGTCAGAGCGACTTTCAGTGTTACAGTCAGAGTGACAGTTAGAATGACTGTCAGAGAGGTGGTCAGAGCAACTGTCAGAGTGACGGTTAGAGTGACGGTTAGAGCGATTGTCAGAGCCACGGTCAGAGTGACTGTCAGAGAGATGATCAGAGCAACTGTCAGGCGAAGGGCAGAGTGACAGTCCGAGCGACTATCAGGCCCTGGTCATAGAAACTGTCAGAGTGACGGTTAGAGTGACGGTTAGAGCGACAGACAGAGTGACGTCAGAGAGACGGTCAGAAAGACAGTCCGAGCGACTGTCAGAGCGACGGGCAGAGCGACAGTCAGAGCGACAGTCAGAGCGACTGTCAGAGCGACGGGCAGAGCGACGGGCAGAGCGACAGTCAGAGCGACTATCAGGCCATGGTCATAGCAACTGTCAGAGAGACGGTCAGAAAGACAATCAAAGCGACTGTCAGAGCGACTTTCAGCGTTACAGTCAGAGTGACAGTTAGAATGACTGCCAGAGCGACTGCCAGAGTGACTGTTAGAGTGACGGTTAGAGCGACTGTAAGAGCGACGGCCAGAGCGACGGTCAGAGAGACGGTCAGAAAGACAATCAGAGTGACTGTCAGAGAGATGATCAGAGCAACTGTCAGGCGACGGGCAGAGCGACTGTCAGAGTGACGGTTAGAGTGACTGTCAGAGCGACGGTCAGAGCGACGGTCACAGCGACTGTCAGAGCGACGGTTAGAGTGACGGTCAGAGTGACTGTCAGAGCGACGGTCAGAGCGACGGTCACAGCGACTGTCAGAGCGACGGTTAGAGTGACGGTCAGAGTGACTGTCAGAGCGACGGTCAGAGCGACGGT
>NW_015150769.1:661278-669311 GCF_000732505.1 Cyprinodon variegatus | reverse complement strand
CCATCAGTGTGTGAGTGTGTGTGTGAATGGGTGAATGAATGTAGTGTAAAGCGCTTTGGTCAAGTCTCCTAACTTGAATAAAGGCGCTATATAAGTACATGCCATTTACCATTTACCATTTAGAGCGACAGACAGAGTGACTGTCAATGGTCCACAACCAGCTTAACAGGTGTGATTCCAAAGGATCACAAAGGTCGCATATTTAGATACAACAGTGAGATATTTCCACAGGCAGAGATGATTTGGGGAAGCAGTCGTTCAGCTTTATCGAGTCTAAAGTTGCAGCAGGTGTTCTCTAACCCAATCAGCCCAAAGTGACATTATCTGTGTGATAAATCCACGGGGAAAACCTGAAGAGGAGGATGTGAGGTGAAGCTGGCGTACAGCAGACCCTCAGGCTGATTGATTCCATCCCACAATGCACCACTTCCAAAAAAGTGCTGAGTCACCATACACTGTATAGTACTTACATACATACTTTACAATAACTTTACATTTCTGTGTTTAAAAAAAACTAATTTGTATTGACTTAATGTAAAATCCAAATGTTTAAATAATAACGCTTATCTAATTTGTTAGAAACAGACATCTTAAAATCTACAACTGAGTGAAATTAGTTTAATTTGAATCACTGATGTGAACTTACTTCTCAGTGATTCATTCTAAGTCAGTTTTATTAGGTGTAATTAAAGCTCTAAAACAACAAAGATTATTTTTTTAAGTCTTAAACTATCAAATAAGAAACCTGCAGGTGATCCCTTAAAGGTATGGTGGAGGTTATCGCAAATTTTTTAAATGACCCGCCTCTCCGCTAAAAAAAAAATGCCCTCAGTGGATCACATGGGGAACATCTGAAAACAGAATAACTCACCAGTGCTCTAATTGTGAAACTGTATTTTATTGTTGCTCTTCTACTTTAAGGTCAGTATTAGTAATCTTTCCTATGACTCAGCACCCATGAATTAGATCTAACCCTTAAAAAGGTCGTTGACCCCTGCCTTAGGCGGGTAAAATTAGCGTTCAGTCAGATTACGTCTATACATCAGTTTTTATACGATTAAATATTAAAAATGGTTTAAAAATCTTCAAAACCAACAGATTAGCGATGATTATAATTTTATTACTTGTTATATAAAATAAAAGTTAAAAGATTATAGTTGAAATAAAAGTTTAATTCAAAACTTTAAAGGTCAGAGATGCAACTTTTTCAACAAAACGATTAATCAAAACCTGTTAAACAAGTGCGCCACCTACTGGCTGGGAGGAGTTAAATTTGTAGCTATCGCCTTTAGATAAACTTGAAAAATACAATAAATTCACTAACAGAAATGTTGAAGATGGAAATAAAATGTAAATATAATAAGCAAATAAAAATTAGGGAAGTTAAAGCAGAAAAAACAGGGACAGGCTTAGATAACATTTGATTAGAATGAAGCCAAATGGTGAGATTTATTTTCTGATGGTGGTTCTGTGTGGCCTCAGGTTCGACCCAGAGGAAGCAAACACTACATTCATGTCTGTGGAGGAACCCTCATCCATAAGAACTGGGTGCTCACTGCAGCTCACTGCTTCCAGAAGTAAGACGATGCTGCGTAACCCAAACACCAGGTGCATGTTGGAACCAAATAAATCATTTCATGTCAAATCCTCTCAGGGGTAAAGCCGAGGATCCGGGGAGCTGGAGGATTGTCCTCGGGAAGCACCAGCTGAAGCGCTCCGAGTCTGCAGAGAGGATTTTCCCCATCAGGAGGATCTACAGACACGAGAACTTCCGCTACCCTGCTCACAGCGAGCTGGACTACGATATCGCCCTGGTGAAGGCCGCCACGGACATCCTGCCCTCCAACTTCATCCGCTACGCCTGCCTGCCGCGCAAGCAGACCCCCCTGAAACCAGGGCACTACTGCTGGGTGACGGGCTGGGGGGACACCAGAGGTGAGTCAGGGTCCGGGGACACAAACCCAGAACCACTGAGGCCAAAACAGGGCTGAATGCTGGATACTATGAAACTTTAAGCCACTAGGGGGCGATAGACCCTCCAGATTTAGCGCCTCCTGAAGGTCAGAGGCAGTACTGCACTTTCACTGAATCTAATTAGTTATGATTTGCAAGCATGAAAAAAATCCTTCAGGTAAAGGAAGAGAGGAGATATTCGCCGCAAACTATTAATTAAAATAAATCTGAGGAGAGATTAAATCTATAAAAACAATGAACTAACTTTACACCGACAATAGTTTCTAGAGAAAATGACCAGAGGCCCGTACCATGAAGCGAGCTCAACCAAGAAGGATTCCTCCCAGTCTATCCAGTTAAACCAGTCCATAATAACGGCCATCAGGATCAGCCGCACCACCAAGATGGTGATCAGCTTGCTAACTCGATGGAGCCTAAACTAATCCTGAGTCTATGATCATCCGCTGTCGCTACCCGATCCGCCCCGGAAGCACGATCCGTTCAGCTCATTCGCGCATGCGCATCTAGATATACATCCGAGTCGTTTTCGATTTTATTTCGTTAAAAATACCTAAATGAGGTTTTCCGTCCCCAAAGATAGTGAAGGTACTAAAATATAACGTGTTAAAGGTTAATAATGTATTTACTGAGAAATGAAATGCCTTAAAATGCTTCCTGTTTTATCACTCGTCTCTGGAAGTGGGATTCTACGCTACCTCCGGTGGCTAACTTTTTCGGCTTTGGATTTAAACATAAATCTGGTCTTTTTGAGTTTTACGTTTTCGTTTCATTTTAATCTTATGCTGTATAGTGCGTAAATTAAGGAAGGAAACAACTAAAATGCAAATAAACATGGTTTAATCAGATTTTGCTGAACTACCTTTAGCATGTCCCATGATGACATCAGAGAAGCAGTTTAACGGAGAAAATGGAAAAAGCATAAAAATTGTTCCACAGAAGTCATAAAACATTTTTTTAAAGATATATATTAACATTCTATAGAGAGTTAAGGATAGAAATAAGTAGTTTTAGTACCATAATTACATTATTTATGGATGTATATCTGTTTGCGCATGCGCAGAACGGATTGTGCTTCCGGGACGGATCGGGTAGTGAAACGCACATATAAAGGGGCGGGTTCAAGGAAGCAGACCAATCACAATCATGATCTCAGAAATACGAGAAGGACAAAAGTCTCAATGTAAAGTCAAACATGGTGGCGGCATGAAAGAGGCCAAATGACGTGATCCCTGGTCCTCCTCCTGGTGGGATGAGCCTGGAACATCTCCTGAGGGAGGCGTACAGGGGGCATCCAAAAAATGTCTGATTCTCCTCAGCAGACTCCTTTCGATGAGGAGAAGCAGCTCTCCTCTGAGCTCCTCACCCTCTCTCTCAGGCTGAGCCCAGCCACCCTGTAGAGGAAGCTCATTTCGGCCGCTTGTATCCAGGATCTGGTTCTTTGGGTCATGATCCAGATTAATGACTATAGGTGAGGGTAGGAACCGACCGCTAAACCAGATATTTTCCCTTTAATCACCCATTAATAAACACTTTCACGCATTGACACACAAATGAAAAAATATAAACACCAATCGGATCTCCTTTGTGTCCAGAATGTACTTAAATATGTTTAGAAAGTCGAGAAACCAATAACGTGGTTTGAGAGGCGTTCTGACAGAGTGGCCATCTTGGGTCAGACCAAGCTGCTGTCAGAAAGAACACCCGTCAATGGATGCTAACCCTACTTTATGGCGTTAGACGCTCTGAATCCAATGAACTCTTAACTGATTTCCAGATAAACTGGCTGGCTGAAAACCAGAAATGGGGCCAACTGATCAATCTGATTTTCTGTTTTGATACATTAATTCGATTTTATAGTATCGACAGTTAGCAAACTTCCAGAGCTAAACCTCAGGATGCCCGACTTTTATTCCTGCTAAGGGTGAAAATATAAAAGGAGACTACAAACCAGATCCAGTGAGATTATTTCATTAGTAGAATTTTATGACAGATTATCCTCATGTTTCACAGTTCTGGTTTTTCTGGTGTTTAAACAAGATGAGTAGCAGGGATGAAGCTGAGAAGAGCTAAAAATGCCCTGATTTCTAAAAGTTGTGAATGAGGAGATATACACTCACCGGCCACTTTATTAGGTACCCCATGCTAGTAACGGGTTGGACCCCCTTTTGCCTTCAGAACTGCCTCAATTCTTGGTGGCATAGATTCAACAAGGTGCTGGAAGCATTCCTCAGGGAGTTTGGTCCATATTGACATGATGGCATCACACAGTTGCCGCAGATTTGTCGGCTGCACATCCATGATGCGAATCTCCCGTTCCACCACATCCCAAAGATGCTCTATTGGATTGAGATCTGGTGACTGTGGAGGCCATTTGAGTACAGTGAACTCATTGTCATGTTCAAGAAACCAGTCTGAGATGATTCCAGCTTTATGACATGGCGCATTATCCTGCTGAAAGTAGCCATCAGAAGTTGGGTACATTGTGGTCATAAAGGGATGGACATGGTCAGCAACAATACTCAGGTAGGCTGTGGCGTTGCAACGATGCTCAATTGGTACCAAGGGGCCCAAAGAGTGCCAAGAAAATATTCCCCACACCATGACACCACCACCACCAGCCTGAACCGTCGATACAAGGCAGGATGGATCCATGCTTTCATGTTGTAGACGCCAAATTCTGACCCTACCATCCGAATGTCGCAGCAGAAATCGAGACTCATCAGACCAGGCAACGTTTTTCCAATCTTCTATTGTCCAATTTCCATGAGCTTGTGCAAATTGTAGCCTCAGTTTCCTGTTCTTAGCTGAAAGGAGTGGCACCCGGTGTGGTCTTCTGCTGCTGTAGCCCATCTGCCTCAAAGTTCCACGTACTGTGCGTTCAGAGATGCTCTTCTGCCCACCTTGGTTGTAACGGGTGGTTATTTGAGTCACTGTTGCCCTTCTATCAGCTCCAACCAGTCTGGCCATTCTCCTCTGACCTCTGGCATCAACAAGGCATTTCCGCCCACAGAACTGCCGCTCACTGGATGTTTTTTCTTTTTCGGACCATTCTCTGTAAACCCTAGAGATGGTTGTGCGTGAAAATCCCAGTAGATCAGCAGTTTCTGAAATACTCAGACCAGCCCTTCTGGCACCAACAATCATGCCACGTTCAAAGTCACTCAAATCACCTTTCTTCCCCATACTGATGCTCGCTTTGAACTGCAGGAGATTGTCTTGACCATGTCTACATGCCTAAATGCACTGAGTTGCCGCCATGTGATTGGCTGCTTAGAAATTAAGTGTTAACGAGCAGTTGGACAGGTGTACCTAATAAAGTGGCCGGTGAGTGTATAGATAAGTATATAAATATATATTTTATATATAGCTATGTTTGTGTGTAAAGGCTAGGCATTACAATCCCTTTGAACATAAATCTGCTTGGGTCCAGCAGGATAGCTTCGGGTGTTTACATGTGTGTATATACACACACATATACGTGTATATATACACATGTATAATTATGTTCATGCATATATGTGTCTTTATATATATATATATAATATATATATATATTATATATATATATATAAAAAGACATGCATGAACATAATTATATACCGTACATATATATACATATGTATATATACATATGTATATATACACCTACATATATAGGAATATATATTTACTTTTAAATCGTATTACAACCACATTTCCTCTATATATCATAAGTCATTATCAAAGATCAATCCTTAAAAATACTGAATAAGATATATAAAAATATATTTGTTATATAAATTTAAACTTGTTTATCATTCATATTTAATTTAAAAACTATATAACTGCATGTTTATATTTCATCCAGTTTGAGTTCAGTTTAAATAGTTTTAAATCTGAATAAATCTGTGTAATCTGACTGAAAGGTCATTTTAAATTAGTTTTGATCTTTAAAGGGTTAAGAAATGTAAGGAGTTATTGTAATGTTATCTTTGATTCGTCTGTGATTAAAATCAGATCTAAGGCGCCTCCTGTTCATTCTGACAGCAGCCGTCTGAACTGTGGTCTGATCCAAGATGGCCGCCTTCCAGGCATGTCTAAATCCTCGCTACAGTGGTCAATAAATGTTAAGAAAACATGAAAATTAACTCTCCTTTTCTCTTCCACATCATTTTATTTTTTTGGCTGGTTTTGGACAAATTTCCGTCCCACATTTAACCCGCTACTCTGCAAACAGCCGTTTGTTCTCCCTCCAGACTGTTGGGCCTTCACAGTCTGCTGGAAGATTGTCCAGTATTCGAAGCAGCTGAAGGTGCGGCCTTTATTTTCTGTCTGCGATCATTTCAGGGGGGAAGGAGAACGTCTCGCTGGCAGAAGCTCTGAATCAGGCCCGTCTTCCCATCATCGACTTCAAAACCTGCCGGCAGAAGAAGTTCTGGGGCGACCGTGTCCGGGACTCCATGATCTGTGCCGGGTTCAGGGACACCGAGGACCCGCCTGCAGCCTGTCAGGTAACGCCCGGCGGACAGAGGATCTTTCTGTAGGTCAGACGTCGTCTCATCACTCCTCTTCCGTCCTCAGGGCGACTCCGGCGGCCCTCTGCTGTGCCAGCTGGGCCGTGATCGCTGGGAAGTGCACGGCGTGGTGAGCTTCGGGCCCATCGGCTGCACCGTGGAGAACAAGCCGAGCGTTTTCACCCGCACCGCCGCCTACATCCCGTGGATCGAGGCGACCCGCATCAGGGACTTCTTCCTGCACTGACGAGCTCTGCTCCTTTAAACTTCAGATCGTTTTTATTCCACAAATCAAACATTTAACAATGTAAATAAACTCTGACCCTGTATATAGTCTGCAGGCCTTTATAAGTTACCTTCTGCAATAAAGGAGATCAAACACTGAATAATCGACAACATTTCCATCTTTTTTCGTTTTATTTCAGTTTCTCAAACTGCAGATTTTGTGGAGAAACATGAGCAGGAAGCAGTTCCAGTTCAGAGACTGAAACCAGGAACAGTTAATTGTTTTAATAAATATAACTGATCAGACGGTCAGGATTCGCTGCGTGTTTAAAGGTGGTGAAAGTCTTTTGGTCAGAAACGCCTCATCCTGACGGCACGCCAGGTGCTGCCCTGTGAGTCTGATCTTTAAGCTAAATGTCGTGACGCTTTCTCACTGCAGACTGATGAGTCACGATCAATAAAAATAGGAGTCAGGATTCCATACATCCTCACTGATGAGAAAAAAACAGGCTAACAGAGGAATTCACTTTTCTGTCCTAATTCCCAGAATGCTCGGAGGCGATGGACTGAGGTGGGAAAAGAACAGAATTTAACCGCCTGTGATAAAATGCTGCGTCCGAACGGTGAAGATGGCGGTCAGGGTCAGTAGAGCCGGGCGGAGGAGGGCGAGGAGGAGCCGGTGAGATGCTCCCAGTTGTTGTAAAGGGCGTAGGCACCAGATGCAGCTAAACCAACCAGACCTCCACGAGCCGCGCTCCTTAGTCCTCCTGGGAAAATAAACATCATCATCATCATCGTCGCTGCAAAACGATCATTACACGCAATATTAGCTCAGTAAATAAGACTAAACCTCAGGATGGGAATCTGTTCGTTTTGAGCTGCAGAGGCTTTAAACAAACAATCAGCATAATTATTACTGTCAGTCATCTCTAAGTTCCAACATGCCCAGCAGGCAGCTAGTCTGCACGCTGAACCCCCCCGCAGGTGAAAGGAAACGGCTCCATCTGAGAGACGATTCTCTGTGATTCAGTTCTGATCTGATTCTGCAACGTGGATCTTTGCAGATCTGATAACAGCTCTGTTTGCTTTATGCTACGTTCACACCGCAATTTAAGAAGAAGAAGCCGCTTTACATGTAAAGTCTACGGTTGACGTACATCGACAGGTCCTGCAGCGCCTCTGAGCATCTGAGGCGTTTCACAAGCAGCAGAAAAATGTAACTTTAGCTGCTGGATGCGCCGCATCGACCAATCAGAGAAGCTGATCTGGGAGCTGGCAGGGAGTCAGACGCAGCACTGCTGATGCAGAGCGCTATGATCACTCCTCTGAAACAGTTTATTA
>NW_015150769.1:657189-659253 GCF_000732505.1 Cyprinodon variegatus | reverse complement strand
TACTTTTTTATGTTGTGTAATTTTCTTTTTCTTCGAATTGATATAATAAAACTGGTATCGAAAAAAGTATCGTTCAGGAACCGGTATCGAAGTGAAGGTATCGGTATTGGTACCGGAACCGAAAATTTTTGAACAATACCCAGCCCTAGGTCCCAATGAAATTTCCCACTGGGAACCTACTAGGACTAAGTTGCTAAGTGGTTAGCAAGATGCTTCCCACAAACCGGCTACAATCAAACTTGCTTGCGAACCTTCCGCCACAACAATCGACCATCACATTCACTTTATTCACTCGTGTAAAATTGGGCACCACTCGGGAGAATTCGGAAATGCAACGATTGGAACAACCGCTTCTCTACGGCTTTAAATCTGTGAATAAACGGGTATGAGGAAGCAGATGCTTTGAGGGACCAACATTGTTTAAGGAAAGGATTCTGATTTCAACCGTTGCGTATATTAGCTGCCACATATGAATCAAGATGCTATGACTGAAAACATTTCATTGACAGATGACCGTTGATATATGATTGGCTGAATTTAGGTTTTCAGGCTGACGTAGAACTAACTGACCTGCAGAAGATAACGAAAAAACACTGATTTTAAGACAGGATAAAAACAGAAATTTTTAAAATTTTTGGAACAACATCGTCTGATACTACATTTATATACATGTTTAAGCCAGAATGATTTGACATTTAAATATGATTTCCCTACGACTTTAAAAAGCAGATCAACTTAATTATGAAAATGTATTTTAAAGTGCAGAAAAGTTTGCACACAAACGCAACCTTCAGTAAAGGTTCTTTATGAGAACCTTTTATTTAGCTTTAAATTTACATCAAAAACCACATAAATGCTTTCGGGTTTAAAAAGGCCGATTTTTATATGAGGCGGAAATGTTGTTAAATCTTCATTACAGTTTTAACGGACCAAAAAAAAAAAAAAAGGTAAAAAACAAAACAATCGCAATGAAGCTTTAAACATACCGCTGGATTTGAAGAGCATCCCCGTTAGCGTGCCGGCAGCCACGGTGTTTATATCATCTTCTGCCCCTCGGGCTTTCTCTATCGCCACGCCAAAAGCACTATACAACAGGGCTGCAACGGAAAAAAATTAGTTTAAAGACTAAAAAAATTTGTTTAATGTTTCAGGGTTTGTTTCTTTGTAATCTTACCGACAGAACCGAGAGAGTTGGCCCACGAAGCCCCCTGCCTGGTCACCATGTTCAAGATTCTAGTAAAGGAAAAATAAAAACCTTCAGGCTCTTCTTCTAAAGGCTGCATGAACAGAAACATGCAAAGTTGATCATGGAGGCAAAGCTGATGCACCAACAAGGCAGAAACCATTAAACCGTTAATTGATAAGGAGCCATTTTCTTCAAAACAAGATTATTTTTTCTTCAATAAAGATTATCTTTTTTTAACATGAAGGTCTAAATATTTATTAAGAATATGCTAATTTAAATAATAGTCCATCATTACATTTTAATGTATTTTTCAAGCTGTATTAAATACTGACTGAATAAACAAAAAAATATTTTTACACATCACTACTTCTATTAGAGATAAAACACAAACCGATTAGATTACTGAATAAAAAACAAGAAACATAAAATAAGAAGAATATTTGTAATGAACAGAGATGAACTATCGTTAACAGACAGGGTATGTCCCTCTGACATCCCGTCAGGCTGCTCTGGTTCAATGAAGCGGGAACTAACTGTGATCTAGCTCTTCCAGTTCTACCATGAGGCGCCTGTTCTTATAAAATCCACCATTAAATCCAGTGAAGCTGTGTTAATGGAAATATTACTTTGAAGGGTGGGATTTGTTTGGATGAAATAGACCATGCTTACTGTACGTTACGAGGTTTGGACCACGGCATGTCTCTGGTCTCCTTCAAGCCCATCCTCAGACCGTTGAAAGCTCCCAGTGCAGCTCCTGTGTTAGTAAATCCACAGATACACTGAAACACAATATTTCCAACATAACCAGTATTGCTTCTACTAAACACACGAAATAATAACTATCTCTATAGTTCTGCTGCTATAGGCTTAGACTGCTG
>NW_015150769.1:651742-656444 GCF_000732505.1 Cyprinodon variegatus | reverse complement strand
AAAAAAAAAAAAACACAATCCACTGGACTTTGTTTCCAAGTTTGAAGACATTTTACTTCCAATCCAGGAAGCTTTTTCAATTCAAAAGAAGCTTGAAGTGGTTGATGGGCTGATTTATAAAACCTGGAACTCAACGCTATTTCTCACATTTTATTTGAAAAGCTTCCTGGATGGAAGAGAAACGTTAATTTTTTTTGGAATGACTATGACCTGGAAGAATCTTCAGCAGCATATTTGCTAAGCAGCTCATTTTAGAAGCAGACTGAGCTCCTCACCAGTCATACAGGATCCTCCAATAGTGAAGAAAGCCAGCTCAAACCGTCCTCTGGTCTTATTGGCCCCTGTTGGTAAAATGAACTCATCCGTGTCCTAAAAATCACACATCTTAGATTAGTACAGGCAAAAAAGAAAACAACAACTAATTTAATACACAGCAGTGTACGACGGAGTATTAGGGCCAGGCTAGAGATTATTTTTCTTCTATTACGAGAATAAAGTCATAACGTTAAGAGAAAAAAGTTGTACTATTACGAGAATAAAGTCATCATACAACAACTCATTTCAGAAAGAAACCCTAACCCAGATGACGGCCGACCAGCTCCACCAATCAGCAACCAGAGTCCACTTTAACATCCTGCCCAGTTTGATGCTGCTGCTAAAAGATTTCCTGATTTGTCAAACTGATGCTAAAGTGGAACTTTCCATGATGCTCCACATTCCTCACTTTAGGGAAGAAAGGGCTTCTGGGAAGAGTTGTAATAAAATACAACTTGTTTTTTGTAATATTATGACTTTTTCTCGTAACTTTACAAATTTATTCTCGTTATTTTTCGACTTTATTTTAGTAATTTTATGACTTTATTCTAGTAACTTTAGGACTTTATTCTAGTAACTTTAGGACTTTACTCTAGTAATTTTACGACTTTATTCTAGTAATTTTACGACTTTATTCTAGTAACTTTAGGACTTTATTCTAGTAACTTTAGGACTTTACTCTAGTAATTTTACGACTTTATTCTAGTAACTTTAGGACTTTATTCTAGTAATTTTACGACTTTGTTCTGATAATGGGACACATTTTAAAACCAATAGAAATATTATTGAAAAAATCTTTAAAAATCTTTGATCAAAAGCCCCTGTCATTCCATCAGTGTAATATTTTGGAAAAAATGTAATATGCTAAATCTTGAAAATTTTATTAATTTTGAAAATAGTTGTTTAATTTACAAAGTTCTGAATGGATTAGCCCCACCTCCTCTTTCTACCTAGATCAGACCTGTCAGACGTATTTACACCAGAGCCTCTTCCAGAGGAGACCTAGAGATCCCCCACAGAAGAACAACCTTTGGACAAACCCTTCTATCAGTCAGGGGGGGGTCACTTCTGGAACAAACATCAAGGGAATGTCCCACTTATTGCACATTTAAAAAGCATCTTAAACAGTTTCTTAAAAGTTCCCACTCACTAATTTTATTGTTGTAATGTTATTGTCTGAACGTGTTTCTATGTGTTTTGATGGATATTGTTTTATGTGATCTTGTGTTGTTTTGTCTTCCTGCCTCAGGAGCACAGATGTAAATGAGCAACTATGCTACAATCCGGCTCATTTACAAACTATACAGAAGTATAAGATTGTTCATTGATTGTTCTGTCCTGATTAAATAAATAAGAAATAGATAAATAAATAATTTTACGACTTTATTCTCGTAATTTTATGACTTTATTCTCGTAATAGAATAAAACCTCTCTATCGTGGCCCAGATGCTCAGCTCACCTGAACCAGGTAACGGGGATCGACGTTGAGGTAGGGGGACAGAGGACTCATCCCTGTCACTGGAATAATGACATCACCATGGTTAAATGTTTAAAGAAGTTTAACGGTAACATTCAGCAGGTGAGCGATGTGACAGCAGCTAACCAGCTAGCATCGCAGGTACTTACGGGGGACACCGGCGAGCTCTGTGTTGGAGTATTCAGGGGCACCACCGCCAAAAAGACCCCCGAGGCCCGCTTTGAATCCCCCCGATCCCTGTGAGTTGTTGTCCATGACTGGAAACCTTCCTGGAGACTCGGACTAGAAGCAGCTAGCCGAGCAGAGCTAACCTTAGCAAGATGTCGTAACAGAAATCTGTAAACGCCTGACTTGTAGAAACGTTGCCACTAGTTTTATCCAACTAACAGCAGGTATCCTGACTGGGTTTATTATTTTATCTTGTTAGATCCCCTCAATATTTCTGTTTAATTATTTACTTTAAAGAGAAACTATCGAGCTTTCCTTGTTTTCATGTCCCTGACCTCCAGCAGCACGCTCTGCCGTAAAGCGACAACTGGTAAAGAACCGGTTACGTCAACAACGTAAAACTTCAAACTGAACATTAAAGCTCTTAATTTTTTTTTAAAGATATTTAATTCCATCTTATATATTTTTTTGAATTTTTAAAAATAAGATGAGTTGAAGAAAATTTCTTTATTTTGATTTCCAACTTCAGACAACTTTACGACAGCTTAATGGATCTACGGAAGTGTAGTCGCCCCTTTGGGATGATACGGTAGCGCTTCCGCCATATTGTGAGTGGCAAGTATATCCAGAAACAATTCTAAGCAAGCTTTGAAACAAGATTTTCTGTGTAAAACACGTGCTAACGTTTACGTTTAATAAAATTTTCATTACTTTGTTATTTCTAAAATAATTTAGAATTGTTTTTGTGAAAGAAGTGACCAGTAAACTCAGATCAAAGTGAGGAAGAGCAACCAAAATGAAACCATGTGTGCCTGAAATGCACTTAAATATATCCCTATTTACCTACAATTATGTGTTTTATTCTCCATCATCTTTTGTCAAAATACAGTCTTTGAGTGAAATCTCATTGTCATTGTTATTATTTGTTTTGTTGTAGTTTTACAACACAAGGATAGTAATTACATTTCAAGTTTTTATATGACTTTACATTTGTCAATTTCTTTATGATAGGATATTGTGTCATGATAAAAAAAAAGAAATAAAATCATATATCATCTTTATCTGGATTTACATGATATGATATATAAGTCAGGATATATATGATTATGAAATATCTAAGTCATAATTATACAATATTTCACAACTGTGACTCAGATTTTTTTCCTTACTCATACTAAACATGACCTATTTTTTTGCTAAAATGTAACTTAAGTTTATTTTTTATTTAAAATAGGTTTAAAACTGAGATTAATAAACCATTACTATGTAAAAAAAAAAAAAAAAAAAAAAGATATTATTATTATCATTAAGTGTATTTCCACTTTTCCATAACAGCTCAGAACATTAATGTCAGATCTAAAAAATGAAGTAATAAACCTTATAAAAGTCTGCGGAGGCATTTTTTTGTTTTATATCCTTGTTTTGATCTTTAATGTTCTTTTTCTTACCTGCTGCATCTTATTGAAAGCGGCTGTAGTTCCTCACATGCTCCACAGGGAAGCAGCAGAGAGTCAGCCGCCCAGATGAGAGCAGAAACATCGGCTCAGACCTGTTCAGGCCGGTTCTCCGCTGACCCCTTTCTAATTAGGCCTGACTTGATAAACTGATTCAGTTTAACGTGAGCCTTGAAATGCAGAAACCAGTTAAACAATGTGACCTTGCCAGTAATTGCAGTAGAGACGTTAAACAGGTTGAATAAAAACTTTAAAATGTTCTGTTTTAAGCTTTGAGCAGCTTCTGCATCTTTATAATGCAACCCCAGGTCTGAACTTTTTTCTGCATGTATATAAACATGCAGGTTCTCTGCGGCTCTGCCCCGGCGGCCATCTGCCGTCGCCCGAACAGACAGAAACTCTGAAGGAATGATTTGTGTTGAATTTCACAAATAACAGAGCGTCTTATTTAGATGCTGCCATTGTGTGTGAGTATTGAGAAGGGGCCAAGCGGAGCCATGAAGTTTGCCATTGTCGCCCAGTGTGGGTGTTTTCAGACTCTCAGGCATGATGTGTGAGTTAGTGTTCTGTGTTGCTGCCCAGTGTGCCCACTGTCTTTCCCACAATGCCCCATTCAGCTGTGGGCCTCTCTCTCTCTCCCCTCTCCCAGACTCAGCTCCTACACATTTTGTGCTTCTGGCTAATCATCATCACTGGGATACGAACCACATTTTAACTTGTTGGATGGAATAGCTGTGATGTCATCTTTGTTATCTTTTTAAGGAACTTTTCATCATCTCCTTCCTTGCTTCCTACTTTCTCTCTCTCTCTTTTCCCCCCTTTGCTCTCTCCCTCTCTCTCTCTTTCATTCTGTCTCTCTGAGCTCCCAAACACAAAAGACAGAGAGGCCACGACAGGACCCCAGTGTAAGCTGGTTGACAAGGAGACAGTGTTGGGTCTTTAAACTGCCTCCGAGGGGTGTGTGGAGTTAGGGGGAGTTGGCCTTATTTACATGGGAAGAGGACAAGGGTAAGAAAGGAGAAAAAGACGGGTTTGAAATACAACTTTTGAGCAGCTTACAGGAATAAAATCCCTCCTCCTCCTCCGCTCAGTCATCAAACATTTACCAGGCAGGAGAAATCTGGAGCTGTTCATTATGCGTATGTATCAGGGGCGGATTTAGGAAATGTGGGGCCCTAGGCTCCCAAAGACAGGGAGAAGATATAAAACAGCCCCATTCTCCAGATAGAGAAATGTTAATAGAATAGACATCCATTATCTGTTCTAGGTTGTGTCCCTCTCTTCTTGT
>NW_015150769.1:639610-651329 GCF_000732505.1 Cyprinodon variegatus | reverse complement strand
CATGGTTTGTTTTCAAATGGTTTGCTGCTGTCTGTTTGGACCTTTCTGAACATGTGCAGCAAATGGACTGATCCAATATGGTGGACACTGAAGGGGGGGGGCTGAGACACACTTATTATCAGCGTTCTGATGGCGTTTAGTTTAAGGATTTTAATCAAAACCATCATTATTGTGCACAAATAAGGAATAGTTGTATTAATTACACATGTAAACAGAGTTTTATGGGGCCCCCAGGAACTTGGGGCCCTAAGCAACTGCCTAGTATTGCCTAATGGTAAATCCCCCCCCCCCCTGGTATGCATACAGTGTTTTTTTCTCATTATAGATGCCCCATGTCACAAAGCCAGAGTAAATACATAAAGGGCTTTTCGGTAAATGGTAACTACATTTTTTCTTCACAAGCTGAGTTAAATCTCAAAAGTCTGATCTGTAGAATCAAGAGCTAATAAATCAGTTTCTGCCTTTTTGGGAGTGGAGTCCTCCATAAACGGGGGTGACTTTCCCTGGAGGGGTCAGATCAGCGACTCCTCGACCATTTCGCAAAAGAACGCAGAACAGCAGCTTCTCTTCCCTCAGATAAGGTCAGAGTTTATGAGTGAAATCTAAGAAACGTTTAGAAGCGGTGAAAGCTGCAGTGGAGCAGAAAGAACAAGGAGGTATCTTACATCGGCCAAAAGCATTAAATGTGCTGCAGACTGATGACGCTTCATCTGGAATAAAACCACTGCAGCTCCTGATCAATAAAACACGATGAAGACACGGTGGTCATCAACTTTCCTGCAGCTTTGGGACCTAGAAGGTTTGCTGTAGCGGGTGGAGGCCGTCAGTTTGGGACATTATGCTGGGACGCCCGTCACCGTGGCTGAAATAAAACGATTCTGCAAAGGAGAGAGGGTCAGAACTCCTCCAGATGTTCAGGACTTATTGCCAGTTCTCATAAAGGTCTGAGGTAGGAATCAGTTTTCCACGCAGAGCTCAGTTCGTCCTCCTTCATAAATCAGATGTTGTCAATAGCTCTGCTGTTGGATTTCTGATCCCCAGAGTGAGATGCTTTCTGAGATCTTTTAGCCTACTTCCTGCTGTCAGACATACTCTATGTGAGTGTTTCAATGATTTACAGGTGTGGGAGAAAAGAGGTCAAAGGTTATTAACTCATGTATCCTTGTAAGATATTGACTTTTTGAAGTTCTAAATACATTTTCACACATGATGCATGTTGACCCAACCTGCATTTTCCTTTCCTCACAATGAGACACGCACAGTCCCACTTAAACTGGGAGCTGTGGGAGCTGTGGGAGCGCTGGGGCCCCCGGAGCTGGCCGCGGTGCGAGATGACTGCAGAATAAATTACCAGCTGCTCTAAGAGGCTCTCATTCCAGGAGAACACGGGGATGAAAAACAACACAAAACTGGAGAGAAAACAGGAAAAGCAAAGAGCAGAGCCCAAACTCACACACCCATCCCAACACTCATGCAGCCCCCACCCAGTTTAATCCACACACACATTTTTAACCCCCCCCCCATCCCAGTTCTCCTCTCTGGCTATCTCCACTCGTGCTCCTTCCTGTCCAGAGGATTGTCAGCAGTGGTCACATTATGTCCTTTCACTGTCTGTGATGAGGGGGCTGCAGCGGCAGAGCGGGCTCAACTCCAAACATGAAGTTCAATATCAACCCCCCCACTCCCCCCAGCAGCCCCCCCACTCCCCCAGCTTTACAATGAAAGCAGGAAGGGCAGGGAGAGGACGAATGAGCCACCCACTGCTGCTTTCACCACTGAAAGCCTCCATGTGATTCTCCTTTTTCTTTTCCGTTTCGGTGCGTGTGAAACTTTTACATCAGGCTGTTTTCCTCTCAAAAAGGTTGAATCATGTGAATAAAAAAAGAAGAAAGTGCTTTAAAGATGAGCTAAAGCAAATGTTAACCACCCAGACATGTGTAGGGTGTTCTTTTTTTCCCCCCTCTGGACTTTAGGGACAGGCTGGGATCCTGTCTAATATTTACTTTTGCAGATGTTCGAGGGCGAGCTTGCACAATCAATTTTCCTTCAATTCCCCGCTCAGCCGGCCTTCAAACCTGCAGCCCCCCCCCTCCCTGTTCAACATGTGCATGCCTTTGAGAAACCATGGTGAGCTGGGTGTTTTCTTCTCTCTTATTACCCACTTGGATGTGTGTGTGTGTGATGCCTGCTTGAATTAAACAGGAAGAAAAAACAGAAAAGGAGAAGTGGGAAAAAAAAAAAAAGCAAAAAGTTTGGCCTTTTCCCCGCATTTTGGTTAAATAGTCCGCTTGGCGTTTTTTTGTTTGTTCTTTTTTTAAAATCCGTTGCGTATCTAAGGGGTTTTGGGCGATTAGTATGCAGAAAGGAAGCTGTTTTGCATAATTAAGAGCTACAGAGAAGAAGCAACAAAGTTTGTTAGTTTCACATCTAGGAGTTTAATGGTGAACAAAGAGTTATTCTTTCAGATAAAAGTTAAAAGATCATCATTCAGCACATCCCGTCTTCTTAGACATACCTTTATTCTTTAAAAAGGAGGCAGAGACAGATACCATTAAAGTGGTTAATAATCACAGAAGTGGCAACAGTTAGTAACCTACACTCTGCACCAAAGAGAAGATTAATCTTCAACTACACTGTTAATTGTCACACTTATTGTCGTATATAAAAAAAAAGGCACAAAAGGCAAGCGATGGTGATCTCAAAGGCTCAGAAAAGAGACCTCCAGTTTATCAGGATGCGATAGGTGACCTAAAACCACTTCTCTCCATAATAAGGCGTAATTCCTCTGATCTGAAAATGTCATTTAATTTCATTTTTTTTCTTCTGCCGTACAAAATAGAATATAAAAATACAATAAAAAGTTGTTACAGAAGTCATGGCTGCATGTTTTTCTTTCATATGAAGGCATCGCTGGGTTTGCAGGAGAGAAAGTTAAAATGTGCTTCTCGAATAAAAACATGCAAAACAAGAGGAAACAACAAACGGCACGAAAACAAAGATAAAATATAACACTGCTCTAGTTTTAAAGATGCTTTTTAGTTGCTGCATCGATCCTCTGACTCATACTGACAGAAAAGGACAAAAGTAACGGCACCCCTGCTAAAAAATATATGTAAAAAAAAGGCTTAAAATTCATTTTTTATAGCAGCAGCAGTTTTATGAAACTCTGCCCTTTAATTCAGCTTATTTATTCAGAGGGAAAACTGAAGATATTGAAGTGAATAACTCCTTCAAATTACACTTTTTATTTCCTTGTACAAAAACCTAAATTTCCAAAACTGTATTTTTATGTTTCTAGAATAAAATTCTGACATGAAACACTTTTATTTTAAAATGGAAGAGAAAACCCATTTAAATGAATCAGAAGAGTAGTCTACACGGGAAAGTAAATCAGGTCTACTATTAGGTACGGTGGAGGAGTAGTGATGCTCTGGTCTGTCTTCTGAAATATTAGAAATTGAGCTACACAGAGTGCAAAACATTATAACCGTATCAGGTCATTATTGGAAGAACTTTGACAGACTTATTTTTCCTCTCCTGAATTAAACTCAAATCAAATGACTGAATATTTAAACTAGTTTCAATTTCTTTATAATACTGCAATAAAAAAAATTAATATATTTAGGTGTTTGCATCTGTATTTTGGATTCAGTAAGCTACACATTTCTTACATGCCTTATTTACCAAAATGAACCCCAGAAGATCCGGTTTGTGGCTGCAAATTACGGAAGGCCAAAAGTGACAAAAACAAAATCATTAAATAAGTTCTTAAAAAACTGTGATCATTTCAGTAATAATGCAAAAGTTCCTGTTTTAACTGAATATTTAGAAAACTTTCATGTTTTGCAAACATTTTTATAATTTAACAGAAAACTGAATGTTTCAAAGTGATAATTTTGATAAGATTTAAACACTTTAATAGTAATAAAAGTGTTTTATATCTATTCTACTACATTTCATCACTGTTTGTAACTCATTAAGAAGCCGCTATCATCTGATTGGCCAATCGCAAGCGTCTAACTCAGGACCAATCAACTTGTCTTTAAAAGTATAAGCCCCGCCCACTGATTTTCTGTTTTGGTAAATGTGCCGATTAAATGACATTATGAATTTATCACACATGATTTTTATGCATAATTTAATTCCAAGTCATAAAAAAATATATTAACACCTTGAACTAATTGATTAGATCTTACTGAAATGATCACATATTATTTTTTTTGAATTGCTTTGTGACATTTTTGGTCTTCTGTACTGAATCCAGACGTTTGAACTGTGAAAATAAAAAAGCCTTTGTCTGTAACATTGTTCCTTCTCTCTCTAAAGGCACGGTTGTTCAAGCTCAAACAATACTGTAGTGTGAAAGAGGCGAAGGCATCGTCGTGAAAAGGAGTCACGTTGGAAACTTTTCCTTTCTTGTTTCTGGGCCGTTAGGCTTCCAGTTTAACCATTGTTTTCATTCACCTGTCGCTTTATGCTGGGAAAGTTCTGTGCTTGCATTTTTCTTTCCCCAATGATAGCTTTTACCACGTTAAGCTGTGATTGTTGTTTTTTCTTCATATATGCATCATTAAACACCATTGATAAATGTCACATTGAAGGTGAAATGCTCTAAAAGAAGCACTCACCCAAGGGAAAAATGTAATAAAATCTTAGCATATGTCCCACAGTTTAGTGTTTATGGATGTTTTTTTGTGTGCTGATAAGTAACACCAGTATCAGTATATTAACAATGTTATTAATAGTCATTATTGCATGGCATGGCAGCTCAGAGAGACAGGAATCAGTTTAGGAAGCCCTTCTCCGGTTTGGGGCCCACCCCCTTGTAAAGCCAAACAGCTGTCACAGATTGTAATTTCAGGATATTCAGAGAGGATCTTAATCTGGCTTTGGGATTTTAACAGGAAGGCACGTTTGGTAAAATCATGGGCGTTTTGAAAGGGGGGTCCTGCGGTTTATTCCCGGGGTCGCTGTCGTCCGGCGGGCTGGTTTAGACAGAGGCAGCAGCAGCAGCAGCAGCCGGCTTGTTCCCAATGTTCTGGTCTCTTGTTGGCTGAGCCGCAGGCCAATGAACGCGCCAGCAGGTGGAGATGGGTGGGTCATCAGTGGGCGGAAAGGTCAGAAGGTCAAGGGGCGGGGCGAAGGGGGTGGGGTCATGGGTTAGTTGCCGTGGCAGCTAGAGTTAGACGGACAGAGACGGACAGACGAGGAAAGGAAACAAAAAGGGAACATAAAAGGGAGGGGGGGGGACATAAAAAGAAAAAAGATAGAAGAGAGATTAGTGTCAGCTAGTGGCGTCGGGATGACAACAAGGCAGATCTAGTGCGGTCCGCGCAGCGTGAGGGTCGCTACAAAACACCTCCATGGGTAGCAGAGAACCATCCACAAAGGCGGCGCGTTGAGGCGAGGAACGGCGGCTCAGAGCTGCTCCCATGGAGGCATCTGCAGGGGTTCCCCTCCTGCTGCCAGACCGCCGCTATACTAATACTACTCATGCTAGCTGGGCTAAGTCTAGCACAGGCAGACAGTGAAACCATGTACGAGAGAGGGAGGCAGCATGGTTTCATGTGGGTGAGAGAGTGACCTTTATGTCCAAAGAAAAGTTCTCCAGGCCTTTCACTAGCTGACAAGTAGAGCTATTGTTTAGAGCAGCAGCAGGAAGATCTGGATGATTAAGAGTCGTGATTAACTGATTATTGGTTTACGGGTCCATCTCAGTACAGTAGAACATCACTGAAAGGGGACTTCAGTCTCATATATTACATAGATCTAATACAAACAGAGTGATGTATTTCTGGTGCTCTGTTTGCGCTGATGATTACGGCTTAATGAAAACCCAGGAATTAATTTGGGTCATAATTCAGCCTTAAGGAGGAGACCGTTTTCTTAATAGCTACCCAGCAGACACTACCTGAGAGCCACAAACACTCGTTGACTCCTGTATCCAGATGTATTGGTGGAAGGTTTAGTGGAAGGAAAAAGTGTAGAGAATAAAGTCCAAACAGGAAGAGGAAAGAAACGTTTAAATCAAGAGTCAGGAGGAGACGTGGAGAGGAACAGGAGCCTCTTTCCCACTGAAAATGGCGGGTTAACGCGTGTTTTTCAAACATGTGTCGACCCGCTAACAATCGGCATTTGGGTCCCTTCCCACTGGCATTAAAAGCTGGTCTAACCCCTCACTGGTAGCTGCGTGTCTGGTGACACCATTACGATAGGTTAGCGTTGATGATGTCATCAGTGCGATAGAAATCAGGGATGTAAACAATGGAGAGCAGAATAGAAAGAATTGTTTCTCTCTATTATCTGTCTGAATCCCTCTCATCAGAGCGTCTCCATGTTTATCCAATGAAAACAGAGTCGTTTCTGGTTGTTAGATCAGAAGCAACTGGCGCTATGTGTGACGATGGTATGTTGCGTTCAATGGTATCACGTATTTTAGCGCGTCGACATTGCTCTGGTGTTCCCACAGCATGCCGATCAGAGCCAAGGCGATTTTAACGTGGGTCGCTTCAGCATCAGTGAGCTGTTCCCACTGCCACTAAAAGCCCATTGTTCCTGGGTTTAAAAAGGTTTTTCACCAGATGGGGCCACTAAAAATCTTTGGGTGGCCACCAAAACTAAAAGCCATAATTTCATGGTTTGAATCGACTATTGTGGAAAACCTGCCTGTAAAAATCATAAAGCTTCAGTTAACACCTCCGCATAATGGAATGAAATGCTAAACTGATGTTACTACAATTTCAATTGGTGGCCAATGGGGTGGCCAGGGCATTGCACAGAGTAGACGTGGCTACCGCTGGCCATCCTCTGGTGGCGCCACTGGTAAGAGATGATTATCATCTCTGAGCAACCTGGACATTTTACAGGCCCGTGTTTCCTGTTGTTGAGATGTGGGTTATTAGCAAACCAACTCGTGCCAGCAACCTCTTCTGACCTAAACCTCACAGAGCATCTGCAGTATTGCCATGAAAACAAGCAAAAGGAGCCCCATCACGTTAATTTACGCCGCACATTACGTAGGCATGCTCCTCAATAGGCCTCCTGCTTTCAAAACCCTTTTTTATTGTTTTTTATGTAACATTTCTTCTGCTTTCAGAGATTTATTTGGGGATTTAATTAGTCATAAGCCATAATCATTCCAACACCTGAAACTTTTCACTCTGGATGTAATAAATCCCTCAAAAGTGTCACTTAAAAAAAAAAAGACTGAATTCCTGAAATAATTCAAGTCTTCAGTGACGCTCTAACGTACTGAGATGTACCCGCTTCGGCTATGAAGTATTAGAGCAGCGCCTGCTGCGGTAAAGACAGTGATGAGAGGTTAAGAGATGATTTTAGAAGGACTTCAACAATTTCACAGTAAAAAATAAAAAAAAGACTAAACTACAAGAATTTTCAGGCTTTGGTTCGCTTTAGAGATTTGTTTCAATACTCATCTTTATTGCCTTTTAGTGTTTTTTTGTCCATCTTATACAACATGAGCACAACTGCTCGCACACACACACACGCGCGCACACACACACATATATATATACATACAAATATATATATATATATGTATATATAGTAGCTAGCTAATCCATTTTTTCCATTTCTATTGCATATAACAGTCTGGAGGCCTGCGAAATCGAGAAGGTCACCTCATCTTAAATACACAGAGAAAAACACTGCCTTCATCGTCACCTTTGTGATGACTAAAACAGTAGTAGCTACACACTTTTGAATACAGTTTACATGGAGACACTTCATCTATAAAAAGCATATCATAAAACAAAACAAATGTACAAACTAAAAAACAAAAAACAAACTACAGGTATTTCCAAGCAATCTTGTTCTGTAAGCTTCATTTAAGCACTTAAATCCTTAAAATCCCTATATACAAATTTATTTTTGCAGCTAAATACATGGTAACAGCACCACTCTGGCTAGGAAATAAATGAAAGTTGTAAACAGTCCCAATGATAAAGTCCAGTGGGCGACTGATAAGACCACAAACAACAGTATTTCATACAAAAGAGCTCTTAACACAGACTTCAGTAGTTATCACACGCTGTGTTTTCTCATTTTTTACTTTAACTGTTATGTAAGAATTGGGAATTACACAGGATTTAATTCATTATATATAGATAGATATATATGTGTATAAAAACAAAACAAAACAAAACAATAAAAAAAAAGAAAAACTGTGGAAATCTAGTGGAATGAAGCTGAGCATAAATAAAAGTTTCCACAGTGTTTAGGTGATCAGAAGTAGTACCGAGGAGGGGAAATGTAAAGTTTCCATAAAAGACGGCTCAGAGGAGTCACAAGGGCCGGGTCACATGAGCGGGCCCCTGGCCCCCGCGAGGCCACCCGCTTCAAGCAGCTGTCATTTAGCCTGGTACGGTTTCATCTTTTCTCTCTCTTAAGGCATGCCGTTTTAAGGGACTCATGTAAACGGAAATTGGTCCGTTGGTCTGCATGCACACACACACACTCACACACACACAGAGTGGCTGGTGAGCTAACTAACCTCTGTCTGTGGTCACTACCCTTTGGTAAGGATGGATTCTCTTGTCGTGGCGTCGTACCTTAGTGGTCATGGCACCTGCTAACAGCCATTGATATTTCCCCCCGAAAACAAAACACAGAAGGGTTACTCGTCAGAAAGACAACAGACAGCCCCACCCGTGGCACCAACGTCAGTGACACCAGGAATTTACCAGGCGCTCCAGGCTGAGGGTGAAAATAAGTGGAAATAAAAACAAAACAAAAACATCTCGTCTCTAGGACCTAGAACCTTTTGTTGTTTTGTGGCCTTCTGCTCCCTACGGAAATCATTAATCCACACCGCTAGTCCTCAACTAAGCTTCGCTAGTAGATTCAAAATCAGCTTTTTAAGCAAAAAGACACGTTTATAGCTCTGTGATCAAAACAAGTTTTTACCGTTAGGTTAGATCGCAAACAGCAGCTCTAAAACATCTACAGGTTCACTAAAAAATGTGTTAAAAATTACAAGCAGAAGCTGAGTCATTATAAACAGGTAAGTAGTTGTCACACCACAATGCTAGTCTGCTAATACAATAGAGGGAATTAAACGTGGAAACAAACTGACTTTCTGCTCTGAGGGATAACTACGCGGGTTTATGTGGGGGGGGAATGGGGGTGAAGGGGTGTGTGTGTTGGGGAGGGGGAGGGTCTCTGCAAGCCAGTCCAGGTGTGTGCTAAGAAGGGGTTGCTACCGCTTAGCCTTTGGTTGGGAATGCCATACCTGCAAAAACACAGGAAGAAGGGACTGTTAGCCCAGCAATGAGCTTCAGCAGGTTCCTGTGGGTCGATTGGATGTATTACAAGAACTGGACCCGGCAGCCAACTGGTTCCGCAGGCAAACACGACCCAAATGTTACCAAACCAAGAGTAATAAACACAGATTCACG
The DNA here is from genome assembly GCF_000732505.1 of Cyprinodon variegatus. Taxonomy (NCBI): domain Eukaryota; kingdom Metazoa; phylum Chordata; class Actinopteri; order Cyprinodontiformes; family Cyprinodontidae; genus Cyprinodon; species Cyprinodon variegatus. The sequence goes on along the minus strand of NW_015150769.1, from coordinate 641,913 downwards.
GATTGACATCAGGATCAATCTCTTCCAACAGGATCGTTGTGCTAATTTAGCGCATTTAGCTAAGAGCTACAGAGAGCCTAATCTTTTTCTTTTACTTTACACTTGAACTTGTTGATGACATCTACCAAGCTCCTACGCTGCGGCTTAAATCGCCTAAAAGTTACTAACCAGATGTGAAAATGTCAATCTGGGATTGATTATTGGGTGGCTGTCTGACACAGGCTACGTTCACACTGCAGGCCTTAAAGTCGTAGGGAAATGGTTGTTCCGAACGTTGCATTTCCGAATTCTCCTGAGTGGTGCCCGACTTTATACGAGTGAATAAAGTGAATGTGATTGGTCGTTTATCAAGGGGGTGGGATTGTTGTGGCGGAAGGTTAGCAAGCAAGTTTGGTTGTAGCCGGTTCATCTGAAGCATCTTGCTAACCGGTTAGCAACTTAGTGCTAGTAGGTTTCCAATGGGAAATTCCATTGGGACCAAGTAGCACTAAATTGGTGACTTAGAAACGACGCTGTCAAGGAACGCTATGGACAGAGGAAACATGCAAGAGGAGGAGAGTTTAGTGTCGGAGGTCGTGGATGAGTCTCCTCCGTCATCCATTTTTTATTTAGAGGAGGAAAGCGGGGACGAAGATGTTGTGGAAGAGGACGCCAGGGCGGCAGAAGCTTGGTTTGGTGTAGAAGGCTTCCAGCCGTACATGTTTGAGCCCTTGCCTCGCAACGCTGCCAGTTCTGTTAGCTCTACGCCTGCCGAAGACACAGACGTCCATCCCCGTGAACACTGGGACGCAACTCAATGGGAAAGGAAAGGATTCTGGTTTCAACCGGTGCGTATATTAGCTGCGACATATGAATCAAGATGCTATGACTGAAAAAATTTGATTGACAGATGACCGTTGATATATGATTGGCCGAATTTAGGTGTTCAGGCTGACGTAGAACTAACTGGCCTGCAGAAGATAATGGAAAAAAACCCTCAGATTTTAAGACTACATTTTGGGACAATATCATCTGTAAAGAGCACATTTATATACATGTTTAAGCCAGAACGATTTGATATTTAAATATGACTTCCCTACAACTTTAAAGCTCAATTACGATTTTTTTGTGGAAAATACGATTTTTTTGCGTTGTCGTTCAGATTTCCAAATATATGCGACTTGTATGTGATCTTCTGTAGAGGTAGAGGATGTAATGACGGGTCAAGCCAGCGTGTTCTGTGTCTATGGAAGTAAACATGGATGGTAGTGCTGGGGCGCATCTAGCGATCTTTCCAAACCTTAAAAACACAAACTTTTCAATATGGTGTAGAGTAAAAAAATGTTGAGGTACGTCTGTTCTTAGCCTCACAGGCTCCAAACGAAGGTAATGAGAGATAAGGGTGATTCACAAAGCTTCCTTTATGGCATGAAGGGTAGGAATGTTGTTTTGAGAAGATCTATCTGACCAGTGGAAGATATATTAACCTCACAGGGAACGGCTTTGATGAACTCAAGTTATTTATCCTCCAAATGTTCAAGTGCGAGAAAGTTCTTTATGCAGTGGGTGGGTTGGTTCCCCTGGAGGGAGTGTGTGTGTTGCGATTTGGTAAGGTATAAATGTATGAACTGAGATTGCCTCAGGTTGATTAAATTTGAACATTCTCTTGCAAGAGTCTCTGCTTCCTCCTCACCTTAACAATGGTTAAGCATAAATGCAACTCTCCGCATCATCATCCGCCATGTTTGTTGTTTTTCTTGCCACTTCTGCGTAGCAAGACGCAGAATAGACACCTTTGTCAGGTATTAATGGCGTCCAGGTCGGATGAATGCGACCTGGCCGTTGAGACACAGGTCACATTTGAAAAGATCAGATTTGTATCGGATTCAAGACCGCGGAGCCAAGTGGCCTGGGTCGCATTGGGAAAAAATCGGATCTGAGTTGTTCAGACTGCCATGAAAAGATCGTGTCCAGGTCGCATATGGGCAAAAAAAATCGGTTTTGGGTAACTTCAGGCTGCAGTGTGAACGTAGCTATAGAGAAACTGAATTTTCCAACTGGGGTTGAGTTTAAAAAAAACAAAAACAAGTTGATACTATAAAACTCTCCTCTGTAAATTCAGAGGTTCAGATCCGTCTCTAAATGGGTCATGTGACCCAGAGCGCCACTGCAGTTACCAGATCTGCTGGGGCCCTGCTTTATGCCAGTGATGCTATATGATTGGCTGAACATCGCTACAGGACGTAAAAGATTGTGACGTAAAAGAGTAGTGATCATCTGTCTGAACGGTCAGTTAACTGAGTTCACTATAAATTCCACTATAT
>NW_015150769.1:636782-638912 GCF_000732505.1 Cyprinodon variegatus | reverse complement strand
AAAATGGCCGCTCCCAAACTCAGTGATCGTGACAAAAGTATATATTTTTTACCGATTAACGCTAAGTTAATTAAATCACAGCGAACAGATTCGGTTAAGGTAAAAATAATGATACATTGATTATTCCTTGCTGACCGGACTTTTCCTTTAACTACAGTGGAATACCGCTAGCGCCCTTCAGGGGGCGCTAAACGTTAAAAAGTCTAGTGCCCCCTGGTGCCTAAAAGTCACACAGTGTTGCTTTAGGTGGAAATACAACAAATTAAGTTTGATTTTAGTTACATTTATTTTTAATGACCTGAATAGAGATTCTAGGAAATTTCTTTTTCTATTTATTTAACAGCTACTGATTAAAATATATGATATATATATGTGTGTATATATTTGAAAATGATGGGATTGAGCGGTGATACCACTGTACGCCCTGACAGACAATCTACTGCCAAACAGGATCAGTAAAACAGCTCTTTCACATCTATCGCTGGAAGAAAACCACAAAATGTCGTCTCTCGGTCCAAATGAAAAGATTCTGAATGTTTCTGAAGAGCTTGGATCATCTGCTACCATTGGAGTCCAGCGTCCAGTTCTCATAATACATCCATTGACTATGTATGAGAGTGACAGACTGTTGCTTGGTATATACCTAATACTCCGGTTGAGTCGATCGGGTATTCCAATATGGAGGGCGTGAGTGTGTAGGGATACTCGTAAGGCGTGTAGATGATTCCAGACTCGGGTCCTTGCTGCACCAGCGCCGGGTGCGGATTGCCTCCGGGCACGAGGGCGGAGCTCTGGATCTGACGGATCAAAGGCATGATGGTGGGCGTGGTCACAGGGGCGGGGTTCCGCAGGGTGGGGGGCAGGACGGGCGTGGGGCCCGTGATGATCCGAGGCGCCTGAGGGGTCGCTAGAGGGAAGGCGGCATTGGCTGCACGGCGAAGCCAGCGTACAATACCGCGAGTGTGTCGCACGCCCACGCCGGAGCACGCACAACAGGCAGGGAAGGAGAGAAACACAAACAGTCCATTTAAGACGGCGAACAGAGGCATTGTTCACATGTACAGTGGAGTCCTGTGCTGACAGCCCTCCTGTCACCCACTCGCCCTCCTCCACATCTTAACTATGAGGTCATGCTTACGTGTCTTCACGTTGGCGTCTCTGTAGGTCCCATTGAGAATGGCCAGCTCCATCAGCTGCATCTTCTTCAGGTTGTCTTCCCCCTCAGCCTGCAGAGACACACATCACTCAGATAAACCACCACTCACTGGCAAAACTGTTGGAAAAGTCTGGACGCTTTCTAGCAGCAGTTTTCCAGTCCTCAAAGATCACTGGAAAATATTTATCTTGCTTTGGGGGAACCCAGAGCTGCCTGACTGTAAATCACAGAGTAAAGACCATAGAAGCAGGAGGCTTCGCTAATTAAACAGCTAAGATGAACTCATTAGACAACGTCAGTTACCTACAACCTAAAATGTTCCATTTTCATACAGACATTTCTATATTTTAGTGATGATTTATGTTAATTCTGATTAGGGCTGGGTTAAAAAAAAATCGATTCATCTTTACATTTTTGCAAAATCAATGTTTAAGGAATAAGATTGATTAGTTTTATAGTGACGCGCGTGACGTTCACAATTCAAATGAGCAGGAAAGATGCAAATATAGCCAATAGGTTGACTGAAGACATTAACAAATGGGGGCTGAGCAGGAAACACCCTGTAGTTGTTACAGAAATGCTGCACATTTGGTTTGTGCAGCGAAGATACTGCAGCTCATGCATGTCTGCTGTGTCACGTCTGCTCGCTCGAGTGAGGCTTCACTTTTTCACCAACAAGTTTGCACTTTTGAGACAGTTTTTCTCACATCTAGAGTTTAAACTGTCTGATTTCAAAGTTTAAACTTTGTGTTTAATGTGACAGGAAAAATAAAAATACATGAGTATTTTGAAACACAGTTGAACCACTTTCACTATTGTAAAAACAGATCAAATTGAATTGAATCGATTCAGGACTTTGGCTAAAATACCCAGCCCTAATTCTGATCATGGTTGGTTATTGCTTATGGAAACCAAGACTAAGGATGAGGCGGAGTTCTGAGTGAATGTTTCTCAAGGAGGTTAAGACAGAAATG
>NW_015150769.1:633051-634619 GCF_000732505.1 Cyprinodon variegatus | reverse complement strand
GAGACACGTTACCAAGAGAAACGAGACTCACATGATTGGGTCAGACCTGGAGTCATCCATCCAACCACTTATCCATCCATCCATCCATCCATCCATCCATCCATCCATCCATCCATCCATCCATCCATCCATCATTCATCCATTCATCCATCCATCCATCCATTCATCCATTCATCCATTCATCCATCCATCCATCCATCCATCCGTCTTTGAGTAATCTCCAGATTCCTCATCCTCTATAAAGGCTCTGCTCCGCCCCTCTAACCTACGGGCGACGGAGGACCTGCACAGTCACATTAACCAATGAGAACTATCCCTAATCCAGAGCTACTCCTCCCAACGTCACCGTCCACGTACATCTTCTCTGTCCTTCACCTTCAAAGCTATTTTTTGCCGAACATCACCGGTTGGAATCGTATCACACAGGAAGAAGAACGTCAAAGAGCGCCAGTTTGTCAAAGTGAAAAAAGGTAACGACTGATCGGTCCATCAAATTAGAGCCTAGTTTCCACATATTCCCCAAAAAGAAAACCGTTTCCATTAATTATTGGATTCACATTACTGGTAGTTCAACATACAAGGATGCAGATATATGATTTCAATCAAAATATTGATTTTATGCTGAAAGGCTTAAATTGTCTTCATTTCTATTCACAACTTATAGAGCAACTTCTGATCACAGGCATTAATGAAGAGAAGGAAGTAGAGAACAAACCAATTTTGGATGATCTAGCATCTGTATTACAAAGACCCACAACCAAAAGAAAAGGTCACATGTGTGCTGGATGCCAGTGGTGAGTTTTAATGATGTCACGGATCTTTATTAGCTGTAATGTGCTCCTATGAATGAACATATAGAAATATCATGGATGCTCTCCATCAGCTACCAGGAAAGCAGAGCGGAGTAAGACGGGAGGCTGTAGGCCTTGCTTTGTGAAGACGGCCTGGAGCGAAGCGCCGCATGACAGGATGTGAGATATCAGGGTAAACATGGCTGATGGTTCAGTCGCTCCCAGAGGCTCCATCTCTGTCCATTAAAAGAACGAGTCCAGGTCCGACTCTTTATGGACCGGAGACACGTTACCAAGAGAAACGAGTCACATGATTGGGTTAGACCTGGAGTCATCCATCCAACCACTTATCCTCCCATCATCCATCCATCATCCATCCATCCATCATCCATCCATCATCCATCCATCCATCCATCCATCCATCCATCCATTTATTGTCCATCCATCCATCCATCCATCCATCCATCCATTTATCCTCCCATCATCCATCCATCCATCCATCCATCAATCCATCCATCATCCATCCATCCATCCATCCATCAATCCTCCCATCATCCATCCATCCATCCATCCATCAATCCTCCCATCATCCATCCATCCATCCATCCATCCATCCATTTATCCTCCCATCATCCATCCATCATCCATCATCCATCCATCCATCCATCCATCCATCATCCATCCATCCATTTATTGTCCATCCATCCATCCATCCATCCATCCATCCATCCATCATCCATCCATCCATTTATTGTCCATCCATCCATCCATCCATCC
>NW_015150769.1:630701-633041 GCF_000732505.1 Cyprinodon variegatus | reverse complement strand
GTTTTTATTCTCCCACCGTCCATAAATCAAATGACCAAACCAGATCCTGGATCAGCCTGAGCTCCAATCCAGCGGCTGCAGCAAACAGGACATATTGGGTGTCAAACACACTCGCTCCTTAGCTCCAGTTGCAGCGCGGTGAAAAGCTTGACTGATTTACATTCTGAGAGAAAGGTCAGCTGGGTTAAACCAACACATATCGTTGACTTTGCTCGCCGCTAATACAGACCCACACATGCACAAACACGGATTAACAGGTGCTCAGCTCCGGAGCGCCTATAGATGGCGAAGGTTGTGAGCGAACTGGAAGTGACAGCTAACTAGAAACCACCTCACTGGTCCTTTCAGCCTCTGGATCAGTGAAGAATAAAGAGTTAAAGGAATAGAAAATATCAGCTTTATTCTTGTAGTGAAGGAGGATAGTGAAGGCTGTGTGTCCTGTGATGTGTCTTGATGTCGCTGAATGAGCATGCATGTCTGTAAGGAGGCGTAAGGTGGGCTGGAGAATGTGAGAAATGTTGAGGAGTGCCATCGAAATCTTCTCTTGTGAGGGGAAGAAAAAAACAACCCAGGGAGCAGAAGGAATACTGTAGCCGGTAGTTGGGAACGGAGTGAGTTGTGAACGAGTGAAAGGAGTGATGGAGTGGGAAGAAGAAGTGAACAGACTCTCCATTCATTCCCTCAGCCTTTCAAACAACCCGGGGCTGCCATGACAACCCCTTTATGCGTGTTCCCTAATTACCCTAACCCCTTACACACAGCCACATCCCCTTCCCCCTTCCATGCATACCAACACAGCCAGCTCTCATCCAGTCACTCTGTTTTTCTGCAACGTTGCGAGGTAAAAGTTGTGGAGCGGTACTCACAGCGGGCACCAGGAGTTTCTTGACCTCGTTGATGGCTCGCTGGAGCTTGATCTTGGCGCGGTTGTGCGTGTCCTCCACGGTGATCAGGACGTGGAGGTCCTCGCTGAGGTGCTCCCAGTTGGGCTTTCCTCTGTTCATCTCCTCCTGAACAAAAAAAAAACACCAAAAGTTTTGGGTAAAAAAAGTTCAGGGAGCTTGATTTGAATTCAACACATGAGACTTTAGAACAGGATTTCACTTCTCTTCTTTTGGGTCGCGAACAAACAAACGCACTAAACACTCAAGGTTGTCTAACGCAGCTTTGGAGCAGGTGGGGGGGGGCACTGAGCTTATGAAACGGCCATATTGTTCCTGGAACCCTCCCTTCACTTCTCCTGATCCCTCAAAACGCAGCAGAAAAGATCGCAGGAACCATTTCTTCATGTTTGCATCGTTTTCCTCAATCTAGAAATAAGAAAAAACGTGTTTTTATCCTTAATTTGAGCAGGTAAATGAGATAGTTTGTCAATGGAATATTTTTACTCTTAAAATAAGATAATTAAATAATATGCACTTGTAAAAGACAATGCAGCTGTATTTTCTTATGTTACACTGCAAAAAATCTAAATCTAGATAAGTCATTCTTTCTTTAAATAAGTGCATTTGTTGTTGAGGTAAAAGAGACATTTTGCTAATGGAACAAGACAATTTATACTTAAAATAAGAAAACAAAATTGCATTGTCTTATTTCAAGTGCATATTATCTTATTATCTTATTGTAAGAGTAAAAATACTCATTCCATTGGCAAACTATCTCATTTACCTGCTCAAATTAAGGGTGAATACACTTAATTTAAGAAATTTTTACTTATTTCTAGAGGTTTTTGAAGTGTAAATGTAAATTGTCTTGTTCCATTGGCAAAATATCTGTTTTACCTCCTCAATCCAAGAACAAATGCACTTATTTTAAGAAAAAAAGAAAGACTTATCTAGTTTTTGATTTTTTCCAGTGAGAAAGACCCGACAACAATTTACATCAGTCATTATGTCTTAAAATAAGTGCATTTGTTCTTGGATTGAGGAGGTAAGTGAGACACAAAACAATTGCATTGTCTTATTTGAAGTGCATATTATCTAATTATCTTATTTTAAGAGTAAAAATACTCATTCCATTGGCAGATCATCTTATTTACTTACTCAAATTAAGGGTAAATATGCTTAATTTAAGAAATGTTGACTTATTTCTTGATCGTTTTTGCAGTTTACTGCAAAGAATTGAGATCTAGATAAGTATTTTTTTCTTAAAATAAGTGCATTTGTTTTTGGATTGAGGAAGTAAAAGAGACATTTTGCCAATAAAGCAAGACAATTTACATCTAAAATAAAAAAAATACAATTGTCTTATTTGAAGTGCACATTATCTAATTATTTTATCTTAATAATAAAAATACTAATTCTTTTCACAGACTCTCATTTACTTACTTAAATTAAGGTT
>NW_015150769.1:623361-629493 GCF_000732505.1 Cyprinodon variegatus | reverse complement strand
GCTTGGAAAAAATCTTTCATTCCTTTAGAGACAGCATGAAAAGTCAGCTGAGTACAAAACATAGAGAGGAAAACAAGAAGAAAAGGGACAAGAAGAGAGGGACACAACCTAGAACAGATAATGGATGTCTATTCTATTAACATTTCTCTATCTGGTTAATGGGGCTGTTTATGCGTTGTCTTCTCAGTTCAGAGGGCCCCAGATTTCCTAAATCCGCCCCTGCACTCAGCATATCAGCCTGGACATGGGTCAGCTGAAGGTTTGACTTTTCTCTTTGAGAAATTGCGTATATTTACATTCAGAGCAGGGAGGCCAGGATTGGATCTCATATGGAGACTCAGGACAGATGTTGAGACACATTCCAGCTCCAGACGTGAACCGAAGCTCTCAGCTGTCCAAAAATTAAAATCTAAACTTGAAATATGTTTATCTTCCCTTCATTTGTTCAGGTAAGTAAAACAATTTGCCGTAGAATAAGGTGCATAAATGCTTGTTCCAGTGGTGAATCCTCCTTTTCAGCTGCCCTCTCAGGGAAAGTTCAGGAATTTCAGGAAACGTTTCTGTATTTTTATGTCAGGTTTGTTGTCGGGTGACCAGAGATGATGGAGGATCATTAGATAACCTCACAGTCTGCTTCCTGCAGCGACTCGGGATGCCGAGTTCCCGCCTCCAGCATCTCTGAGTCTTACTACTAACAGGAAGTTAGTGGAGAATCAAAGCGAGGCAGAGAAGCAGCAGTAAACTCTGAATGCTGTATCTCTGCTTGGCCTCCCTGCAAACGTTTTCCTCTCAGGCTGTTTTGTCAAGCGAGATGCTTCATTCTGAGGAGCGCTGAAAGTCAACATCTTTTTCTCTTCTCCCCCAGCTGCCTCCCACCACGTCTCTGTTTTCCTTCCTCTCTGTCTCTGCGTGTTTCTCTGCGTGTCTCCCTCTGAGGGGCGTGCAGGGTAGGGAATGTTCTGGAGAGTAGAAAAGAGAGAGAGGGGGGTGGGGTGGAGGTGGTGGAGGAATGCTGGACTTGCTCCACCTGCCGTTTGGAAAAGCTGGAGCCGACCGGGTCCAAAAGCAGACACCAGGGGAGAGAGGGAGGGGGGGACAGATGGACCGAACACCAGGACAGGAAAGAGTTCAGCTCTGGAGGATAAACACGGGTCCTTGGAAAAGAATTCACGCCCCTTGGATGGTTTTTTTCCTACATTTCGTCTTAAAACCATAATGCGCTGGAAAAATCAAAATCTAAATAAGTCATTTTTTCTTAAAATAAGTGCATTTGTTCTTGAATTGAGGAGATAAAACAGACATTTTGCCAACGGAACAAGATTTAGATTTAAAATATAAAAAGAAAATTGCATTGTCTTATTTCAAGTGCATATTATCTAACTATCTTACTTTAAGAGTAAAAACACTAATTCCGTTGGCAAATTATCTAATTTACCGACTCAAATCCAGGTTAAAAACACTTAATTTAGGAAATCTTTACTTATTTCTAGATCATTTTTCCAGTGTGGATCAGACCAACACACACTGGAAAAAATCTAACTCTAGATAAGTCATATTTTCGTAAAAAAAATGCGTTTGTTTTTGGATTGAGGAGGTAAAAGAGACATTTTGCCAATTGAACAAGATGATTTTCACTTTAAATAAGAAAACACAATTGCATTGTCTTATTTCAGGTGCATATTATCTAATTATCTTATTTTAAGAATAAAAAAAAACTCATTCCATTGGCAAACTATCTAATTTACCTACTCAAATTAAGGGCAAATACACCTAATTTATGAAATTTTCACTCATTTCTAGATCGTTTTTCCAGTGCATTACAGCGTTTCTAAAGGGGAAAAAATCTGCACCATCAAAATGTTTGGATTTCCTTCTTTAATGCTTCAGCCTGAACTTAATCTGGGATCCTTCAGGTCCAAAGACTTGACCTTATGAAGTGAGACCGGACTCTTCAGATGGACCCGCCCTCTTCATGACCCGACTCTAACTTCAAGCAACAAATGAGATCAACACTCAGACACCGGAAACTTCTGCTGGCCTTTTTCTAATGAAACGCTGGACTTTAAGTTCTAGATTTTTTTTTTTATTTGTCATTCCACTGTCACCGGTACAGAGCATGAAATGAACTCTCTGCATTCAACCCATCCTCTTGGGGAGCAGTGGGCTGCCATTGCGGGGCGCCCCGGGAGCCTGTGGGAGTGGGACTCAAACTCAGAACCTCAGGATTTCCGAGCTCTATGCCCCGACCACTAGACCGCCACTCCCCCGTCACTTTAAGCCGGGCAGACACTGTATGAGTTTTTCAATGGGACCGAGTTTCAGCCTGACTGTGTGTCTTGTACTATACAGGCCGTAACGAGGGGCGATCAGCCTGTAACGACCACCCCCCCCCCACAGGAATCGTAAGGTCTGGACAAAATCAAACGTTTGAAATCCAGTCGTGTTGGTGGGAAAATCCTGCTGCGAAGCAGAGCTACAAGCCGATTTACCAGAACCACTGCACATGTGCAAACAAGTTCTTCTTCTTCCAGATTAACGAGTCCGACCAGCGCCATCTCTTGGCGCTGAGTCCGACGTGTGCTTTTTAGACGCGCAGTGCGAGCAGGTAGATCGCATCAGAGCGTCGGGTCGCACAGTGTGAGAACAAACATCGTGAGCTGTGAACTTTTAAACCTGGCTTTAAGGACAAGAGACGTGACGACGACTTGTACCTAAATCATGTGAAACTTGCCTCTGACTTGCCCCTTAAACAGTCGATTAACCAACTGGTCTCTTAAAAGTTGGAACTTGACTTGGATCTGTTTCTAAATATTGAGACCAGGCTCTGACTTTTCCCTTCGGTTTGACCTACAGCTACTAAACAAAGACTAGAAACTGAGCTTTAACTCGCCTCCTCTCAACCTGAGGGAGAACTGACTCAGCTCAAACAGGATGAAGGACTTGGACTTGGGCTTAACATTGGAATAATTCTGGATTCTTATCAGATGTAGAGTTAAAGCCTAATTACAGTAAAGTGGATAGATTGCCAAAAACGAAGATTTTAAATGGCAATTTCACCTCCCATTCAGACACAAAACAGGTTTTTGTTGGAAAATAACTATTTATCCCGTTACTGAACGGAATATCTGCGAACGCTAACCAGTAGGAGCTGTTTGTCAGCCATGTTTATCCTTCCTGAGCTGCCGGCATTATGGGCTAAATGATGTCATTCAGCCGTGAAGATCGAATGACATCATCAGTCAAGCTTTCTTCCTCTTTGCAATTATCGTTTCATTAATGCTAACAATGCTGGTGAGGCATTAAATAAGCATTACAGCGTTTATTTCTCTAAACTGGAGAGAGAAATATCCTGAGTAGAGCGGGGGGGCGTATCCTAAACAGGGTTCCTACAGCATAAGACAAGTTAAATTTAAGACTTTTTAATGCCACTTGAAATAAAAATTTAAGACCAAATTCACAAGAAAAACCTTCTTGCGACAACGTAACCCAAAGGTTTATTTTAACATAAACCACTGCACTAATGTTTCACATTTTGAAAAGCTTCCCATACAGGAAGAAAGCTAAAAACATAAAAAAAAAATTTAAATAAAAAAAAGGTCAATTTTAATGTTTTATTTAGATTACAAAAATAAATCCTAATAAAAATAATCCTATTTATGATGTTTTAAAAATTAAGACCTACAAAAGACTGATTTAAGACATTTTATTTTGTTTTATTTTGAAGAATTCAATGCCTTTTAAGACTTTTTAAGGACCCGCGGGAACCCTGCTAAATCTATCATAAATGGAAACCTATTTATCGCAGGTCTGATCGCAGAGGTTTTGTTTTGAGTTTAGGGGAATGAAATCTCTAAACTGTATCTGATTTTAGTAAAATAAATCCTAAAAGGGCCAAAACTAAAAAGAAAATGGCAGCGTTGTGTTTTCAGTAGAGATTGAACGAAGCATTCTCTGGACGATATCTAAATTTTTCCATTTTTTTCTGCCTCCAACAGCGGATATTTGCGAACGTTGGCCGAATTATTACTCAATTAATTTTCTTTGATTTGTTAATAAAGGTTTATTTTTCAATAAATTGAAACATTTCTAACATTTATTATCATTGTGTCCTTTTTATCATTTAAATGGAGGAAGAAGAATCAAGAGATAATGTCAGGGATCGGCAGGGGCGGAGCTAGATGGGGGGGCCAGGGGTGGCCAAGGCCCTACCATTTTTTCCCACTAATATAAATTGTGGGAGCACTAATACTCTCAAGTGAAATATTCTAAACATGTTAATTTTTCATATATTATCAATAACTTGACAACAAAAACACTTTGGTTGATTTTGCACATCAATATATTAACATTAAAGATGATAAATAAAGAATTAATGCTCTTTTCAGAACTAGGTTTTGTGTTTTATGGGGTAAAGAGAAAATGATGCGTCTCTGCAAGTCATCTAGGAGTTCAGTTAATTAATAGATAAATATTTTAATAAAAACGTATTAAGTAATTAATTTAGTGCTTGTAAATATCAATTTTATGCAAAATGATTATTGCTAAAAGTAGGTAAGCAATGACAATGGAAAAGATTTTCGCCCCGGAACTCAAACCTGAAGGAACTTTAACAGATATACCTTTTATCCAGAAAGCACGGATGTTTAAATATATTTGTTAGCAAAGGCTGTAGGAAAATATAGTCTGTCTTTATTTGGAAAATATGGATGATTGGTCATTTTTCAGTTGGAACAGTGTAGCTTGACCCTGAGGTTCTGGTGCCGATCTGCTTTCAGTGTTCATTGGTTATTGCCTGGCCACCCTTATTAAAATGTTCTGGTTACGCCTCTGTGAGACAGATGTCAAAATATTCGCCCTAAAAACGCCGGTATCAGTGGATCTGTGGTCGTTGGACATGTTTACCTTCTTCTTGTCTCTCATGGAGCCTTTTCCTCGCACCATGATCTTGCAGCCGGTCTCTGCCTCCAGCTGTTTGGCTGTCAGGCCGCGGGGGCCCAGGATCCGACCTACAAAATTGAACTACGGGAAAAAGGCGAAAAATTACAACATGAACAAAAGCTGCATGAAGGGGGTGAAGGTGGGGGGGTCACGCTGTCCATCTCAGGCCAAAGTTGTCTTTTTTTAAACGTGTGTGTGGGCCTACGGATGCCTGCGGGGTTTGTGTGGCTGACAAGTGTTTGTGTTACTAAGAGAGACAGAAATAGCTGATTATGTGTTCGCTGGCTGGTGTTGGTGGCATGACGGCACGCCGCCGTTCCCTCAACCTTATCTGTCACCAAGTCTGACTGATTAACCTGACAGCTGCCCCTCCGTATGCCTGCCACTTTTTCCTTTATTTCTCTGCCTCCTCTTTCACAAAAATCCTGCCATCCTTTTCCCCTCCTTTTATTTTTCTGTTAAAGTTCCCTGAACGTGTTCTGCCGTTTACTGCGACCCGCTCTGACCCCCCACCATCCACCGCGATAAACCAGACAGAGGTCGGCTCTCTAAATTTAACCTTCATGTCAAGGGTTTTCCAATGGACTCCTGCGTGCGTCCTGTTAGCCCGCCGTCATGTGAGCCAGGACAGCCCGCCACTGTAGTGGCTGATTGGCGAGCTGATGCATGGCGAGCATCATGTGAGCCACGCTATGTCCGTCCAACAGCTCAAACTTTCATCTTTTTTTCTTCTTATTCTGCTTTTTGGAAAGTTACATTCTAATGTTTCAGGTCATCAAACATTATTTTATTACAAAGAGAATTTTTTTAGACGGTGATAAGATTTAAGAAGGAAATAGATCTATATTCAAAGCAGCGTGGTGGGAAAGTATTTACCTCTAAACCTCACAGACTCAGCCGCCATTAAGGTTTGGAAAAGCAGTGGTGTCAAAAGTATTAATGTTCATTACTCCAGTATAAATCAGACTATTTAAAAATACTTTTTTTTAGAAGTTAGAGGATCAACTTTAGCTTTTTACTCCAGTAAAAGTGTAAAAGTACCATTTTTAAAACTACTTCAAGGATAAAAGTAAAAGTAGTGACAGAAGCTTTACTACGGAAGAGGATTAGGGCCACTGAAAAAAAAAAAGTTACCTGATTTTTAAATTTTATTTCTGTTTAACATGGGAAAAAAGTCAGAATTCTAACTTTTTT
>NW_015150769.1:619029-621206 GCF_000732505.1 Cyprinodon variegatus | reverse complement strand
TTTTTTTTTTTTTTTAAATACCAACAGGCCAGAAAGAAAATGAGCTTAAATGAGAGAAAACTAATGATTCTATTTTTAAAATGTAAAACATAATTCCTCCAGTAAAGTACAGATAGTCAACATTTTTACTGAAGTAAGGAAGTATTTCTACTTTCTAACATGACGCCTCCGTGAGATCAGCTCCAGTTCCAGACTGGTTAATGTTTGCTTTGACTAGGCCGTTCTAGTTCCACCAAGTGATCCGGATCCAGAAGCGTCTCCATCCTGATCCACTGCTTTAGTCATTTATTGATTTTTTTTGCCTACTTCATGATGTGAAACAGGTTCTGCCTCATGTGTTTCTTAACTAAGGCCAAATTCATGATCTTTATTATTTACAATAAAAACCTGCTCTCAGTTTTCACTTTAGTTGTCTTTACTTTCAGAATCTGTTTGGTTTTAAATGAGGAGCAGTGATAATAAAATGTAAATACTAAACGCATCATTTAGAGGACCTGTTTTACTGAAAACACGCAGAATGAATCTTCAGGTTAAAGTTATGTGTTTCTATTCAATCTAATCCCGGTGGAGTCGCTGGCGCTGCTGCCTTATTGACCCGTTTAGGCCTAGATTACATCACAGATGATCTCAGAATGAAATCAGCTTTCAGATAAAATTCCCAGTCCCTGTGATTAACGGCCACGCTGACCCTCTGCAGCTCCTCGCTTTGGCTTAGAACAGATAAGGAGACAACAGAGCAAGGTAAACAGGATCTCTGCTTAAAAAAGAGAAAAAAAGGGTCAAAGGTCTCAGATTGTTGTCAACTCACGTCGGGGTATTCTTTGACAGGAACGTAGAGCTTCTCCTGCAGCTGAGCCACGGGGCCGATGGCCTCGGGGAGCTCCTCCATGTCCCGCCCGTTGAACATGCCGCCGTTTAGCGTGTCGTTGTACATGTCTTTGCGCACCCTGCCGATCTCTGGAGCGCAGGGAGGTGAGATCAGAAAAAGGAAATAAATAAAGAGGGGTTAGGTCGTGAGATGGTTTCTTCTTCTTTCTGCCTAAGGCGATGACTCACTGCGACCAATTTACAGGAAACTCTGACTGCCGTGACTGAATGACACAAAGAACTGCAATCACAAGTATTCTGCACCACCGTGTTGAATCTAACAATCAGACCTGCAGAGGCGTCGCTCGTTCTGGTTTCAAACCCTTCCGTCTTCTTCAGGCCTCAGAGTCCATTAGTCTAAAACTTCTGGTATTAAAAAAGTCTGATGCAGCCCTTTGGTCTACAAATCAGTCGCTGCAGTCGGCCTGAGCCACACTAAAAAAAATGCTGTTCTAAAAATACAACTTATCCACAGTCAGAAAGCCTGGTGTTGCACCACAGTTACCCCAAATAGAGCAACTGTGCTGCTGAAAAGCACAAAGTAACGGCGTTTAGTTTGACTCTGAGGAGAGGAGCCGGGCAGACCAACACCGCTTGGTGGTTTTATTGCAGCCTGGCCTTCTGGTTCTGACTTAGACTGATTCTGAATTAGTTTCCAAAGATTATAAGGCATAAAAAGGAACTCTTCAAAGTCTTTGATGTAGCTAGTATTTTAAAATCACATTAGATTAGCCTGCATTTGACTCTGGTGAACTTAAAGAAATGCACCAAAAAGTCTTAAACTTCCAAACGGGCGTGCAAGTCGTGCAATGCCTTGGTCTTCGACGCGGCCGACCCGGGTTCGAATCCGGCCTTTGGTCCTTTGCTGCATGTCTCTCCCCTTTTCCTGTTAGCCTACTGTCAGAAAAATGAGCCACTATTGCCGTTAAAAAATAAATAAACTTCCCATCATTTAAATGCTAACGAGAGCTAGCATGGTCTTATTTCCCTCACTTATAAGACAGATTCAACTTTTTATCGGCTGATTTGCCTTTTTTTATATATATATACTCTGTTAATAGAATTTGAAATTGTTATTGCAATAAAATAAACCACAATCTCCTTTAAATAATAAACATAGCACTATTAAAGTAGAGCTACAGCGATCCAATTTATCCAGTCGATACCTTTGCTGCTACCTCAGGCTGAATGAACGATGGAGCTCAGTGTGAAAGTGAAGATCTCAGGCTTGATATAAACATTGTTTGAAAAATGATGATAAATTAGCACAGATAGAAATAATCTGGCTGCTGCGCTGCTTGTTGTCAGGA
>NW_015150769.1:614658-616047 GCF_000732505.1 Cyprinodon variegatus | reverse complement strand
ATTAGCGAGTGAAACCTTGAAAGCTCGCGAGATCAGGATGGTCTCACGAGGCTAGATTACTACAGGAATAAGGCCGTATTATTATCATGGGTGATTGTCGATTAACATTTCAAGAACCGATTCGATTGTTTTCGATCTCACACTGCATTACAGGTAGGGCCAGTAGAAATTAATTAAAAAATCTGTCTTTGGTTCTATGAATCCATCATTAGGTATCGATATAAGAATAAATTCAGAATTAGAAATAATTTCAAACCACATAGACCTAATTATTGAGGGAATTAATCGGAACAAATAAAAATAAACTACCGTATTTTCTGGACTATAAAGGCCAATTTATACTTCTGACGCATAGCCTCTGGAACCGTCAAATCTGTCTCTGTCTTCGACCACACCGAGCAGAGGTTCTGCAACCATCTTTGCGCACCTCAAAAAAAATCGTGACTACGCATCGCAGGGTCACGAACCTGCGCAGACCTCAAGCGGAAGTGCGCAGACAAAAAGCAACTGTGATTGGTGCTTGGTACGCCTTTCCGGCTGTCTGTGTGATCGTCCTCCTCGATTCGGTTCCGGGGCGCGCCATTATTAAAAACCGAGGAACAACTACAATGGACAACTGTGACGAAAGGTTAATCGAGGAGGTTCGGAAGTACAACCACTTGTACGATGCCTCAGATAAATTATATAAATAAATATATCCTCTTCGATGTCTAGCAACTCTAGACCCATCTCCGTGACCGTGACATCTTGCAGACGCACCACTGTCATTTTGGAAGATAAACTCCCCCGCTGGCGCCGCCAAAGTTCTCGTGACCATCAGCCGAAGTTCTCGCGAGTTCTTAAATAGGCTCCCCCTTGCGCTTTGGCGGGAAACTGCTGTGCGTCTCTAGAAATTCCAGACTGACGGTGCAGAAGCAAACCAGCAAAACTGGTTCACGACCAGAACCAAGCGACATCTGATGTGTGCGAATGCAGAAGCATAATCTGCCCTTAAGCAGCTACTTTTTTCCACACTTTGAACCACGCAGCTTATAAAAGGGTGCTGTTTTTCTGTGGATTTTTTCCTTGCCGCCGGAGGAGGAAGTGAAACTTGGAAATGAAAAGAATAAATGGCTAATTTTCTATTTACAACGAGAACATGCTAGCAGCAGGAAAATGTTTGGAATTCACACATTTTGACATTTATTTGCCGCTTTAAAGCTGCCGAACCAATGAAGAGACCGAGCTCAACTCCTGCTGAGAGCTAACAAGCTAAAGGGAGTTAGCATTCTTCTTCTTCCCTACTCCAAAAACTATATGCAGAGCTCCCCCTACAGGTTTGGTGGGAGACAGTTCAGTAAATTCAGCGGCTTATATATGAATGTTTCCAGTTTTTTTTTTAAAACTTGG
>NW_015150769.1:608399-612183 GCF_000732505.1 Cyprinodon variegatus | reverse complement strand
ACTTTTGTGAGCGCTCTGTCGCGTCAAAAAGCTTCAGGCTACAGTTTAGTTTAACCAATAAACCAAATTAACTTTTCCCTCTAAAATCTTGCAAACTATCAATAGTTTTTTCTTGTAATATTGAACTTTTGTTCTAATATTATTGTTCTGGTACAATTATGACCTTATTTTTGTGGTATTACCGTATTCCCCAAACTATACAGCACTCCTCAATATAGGCCACGCCCACCAAGTTTTTTGGGTTTTTTTAAACTGGAAACATTCATATATAAGCCGCTGATATCTACTGAACTGTTTCCCACCAAACCTGTAGGGGGAGCTCTACATATAGTCCTTGGAGAATAATGTTTACGATAAAAAAGCACTTTTGTGAGCGCTCTGTCGCGTCAAAAAGCTTCAGGCTACAGTTTAGTTTAACCAATCAACCATATTAACTTTTCCCTCTAAAATCTTGCAAACTATCAATAGTTTTTTCTTGTAATATTGAACTTTTGTTCTAATATTATTGTTCTGGTACAATTATGACCTTATTTTTGTGNTTATTGTTCTGGTACAATTATGACCTTATTTTTGTGATATTACCGTATTTCCCAAACAATAGAGCACTCCTCAATATAGGCCACGCCCACCAAGTTTTTTGGGTTTTTTTTAAACTGGAAACATACATATAGAAGCCGCTGATATCTACTGAACTTTCTCCCACCAAACCTGTAGGGGGAGCTCTACGTATAGTCCTTGGAGAATAATGTTGACGATAAAAAAGTCCTTTAATGAGCGCTCTGTCGCGTTAAAATGCTTCAGGCTACAGTTTAGTTTAGCCAATAAACCAAATTCACTCCTTTTCCAGTGTTAATTAGTGCCGAGCTTCTGAAAGAGACGGACATTCACCCAAAACCTCAAACTCAACCCTATTTCTGACATTTAAAAAAAAAAAAAAAAGTCTTTAAAGGAGAAGACAAAGTCCAGTGGATTGTTTTTTTTTTTTTTACTTTTCTGGAAGCCATACAGATTATTTTGGCATCCATATTTGTTGCTGCTTTCTCTTCCTCCATTAAGATGATGAAAATAAACAAAAGTTTAACCGTGGATGGTAAATGTGGGGGAGGAGCGATGCATGCGCTTCATGTGATCTCCTGAATGAATCAGTGAATGCATGCAGCAGCCACCAGGACAAGAAATAAAAAAAACATGCCAATATCGGCGCAGACTGTGAGCCGGCCGATGAATCGGTCCGTCTGTAACGCAGCGTATCAACAGGTCGGGCACGCATCGTGACC
The DNA here is from genome assembly GCF_000732505.1 of Cyprinodon variegatus. NCBI lineage: Eukaryota > Metazoa > Chordata > Actinopteri > Cyprinodontiformes > Cyprinodontidae > Cyprinodon > Cyprinodon variegatus. Next base: position 610,906 of record NW_015150769.1, on the reverse strand, counting down.
CATGGCCTTGTCAGAGGCTACAAATCGAAGATTTTACACATTCACATGCTCTCGTTCCTGCGCAGGGATGGGCTGCAGCATTCACATAAGCCTGCTCATTAGGTCACTGGGAAAGTCTAACAACTGTCTGTTTGTTCCCATCACAAACTATCCCTGTCTGAGAGAGAGAGACAGAGACACAGAGAGAGGGAGAGCTGCTACTGTCAGTGAATCAGGAATCTAGATCAAGATTCAGGTTTGAATCATAAAAAGAAAACAAGCTTTTTGGTTCAAAGTTTGCTGCAGTTTCTGAGGATTGTTGGATGAATCCTGCAGATAAAAAGCTTCTGGAAGAAACTTCACTGAATCAGAAATATCTGCATAAGAAACAAAATGTAGGATTTGTAATCAACCTGCAAAGATAAAGCCACAGGCTGATGAGTAACGTGAACAGATGTGACGGACGTTTTAAACAGAAAACGCTTTTTATCAGCTGAAACTGATTTCCGAAGTTAGTTGAGGTCTGAGATAAAATATTTTTTATTTTTATGAAGTTTTAATGTCCTAAAAGGGGCCAGAGTGAGCGAGGCGCTCTCTGAGCAGGTTGGATGTAAAGTTAACATGCTGAGCACTGCCGGTCAGCAGATCCTGGCTTATATTTAAGGCGAAATTCGGTGTTTAGCAACATTTCATATTAAGTCTATACATCAAAATATAAACAAATAAATTAATATTTTACCATCAGAAAAGAAAATTGTTCTTAAAGCCCATCAGAATAAACCGGTTTCAGCTACAGTTGCACCAATTTTCCAAAATTAAACCAGTTTTATATTTGAAGCCTGACTTAATGTTTGCAACTTTGACACATTCTGGTTTTAGTTTGTTTTTCCTGCTACGAATAAAGCAACTTATATTAAAAGAAGAAGCAAAACCAGATGCTTCTAAAGTCTTATTTTCTATAGAGGATAAAGGCCATGCTGATCATGGGCGGATCTAGACAGGGGCCAATGGGGGCCAGTGCCCCTGTAGATCATGTCCTGAAGAAATAATACTTAAAAGAAGTTCTAATGATGATCTGGGCTGGAACAGACATTGATCCAAAGGATCTATTTCATTTTTTTCTTTATAAGTTGTGTTTTACTAATTATTTAAAAACAATAAGGTGAAAGCTTCAGTGGTTTTGAGGTAGGATCCCAGTTTTCATCTGCTAAACAAATTGCTCTAATTTTTACAGCTGAATTTATCAGTTTTTCTTGAGTTTTATTTCAAATTTTATAGAAAAAGGTAATTCTAATTCAAAAATATGTAAAATTACTAAATTATGAACGTATATTGACCTAACAAGACATGTTATTTTACTAAAACTTAATTAAATAGACATTTCATTTCATGCAGCTATATTAATATATCTGAATCTCTTTCCTTGTTTTTTTATTTCATGCTTTTCTGGCCCCCCATGAGAGCACGCTGGGCCCCTCCTGGCCCCCTGAAACATTTAGTGTAGACCCGCAGCTGCTGCTGATGCTGGGGGATCAGAGGGTTCAGTTAGGCTCCAGGTTAAAGGTCAGCTTGGACCCTGAGCTTGGATCAGTAGGGGGGGGTTACCTTCATCCAGCAGCCGCTCCAGGTGCGTGAAGATGCCGCTGAAGTTGGGCAGGGAGCTCATCACCTTCCGGTCGTTCATCAGCTGCATCAGATAGTCCGGGTTGGACTTGGGTCTTTCCTTCACCTCTGTCTCCCCCACCATGGCTCTGGATCCGGGCGTCCTGACTGGCAGAGAAGCAACTTTCAACTTTTCTTTCTGTTTTATTGTTTTTAATAAAAAGCGAAGCTCCCAGCGGGGATTCCGCCGCTCAGACTCTCAGCTCCTGCGGTCCTCCTCAGCAGCCCCTCGGCTCTCCCACAGTTTACAACAAGTTCAGGAGGGGGGGGCTCTAGTTCGTCCTCCGCTCCTTCAGCTACGGACCGACCCTCAGCTGCTCCCCGCCTGCTTCGCTCCGGTCCTCCGGTGGTTCGGTGTTCAGCAGCGGGACAGACTCCCTGTCATATGATTACAGTACAGCACGAGAGGACTGCCAGGAGCGCGCCGCGCGCCGCCGATATCAGACATGGGGTGTGGGAGGAGGAGGAGGGGGGGTCGCGCCCCTATCCGCGTGCCCCCGCCCAGCGCTTCATTTCCCATCGCGCGCACACGCACGCGGACAGCCTGGGTGAAGAAGCAGGGGCGGATCTAGAGGAAATTCACCGGGGGGCTCAGGGTGGGGCCGGGGCACAGAGATACATATGAGGAAATTATTATAAAATAATATGAATAAAGCTTTAAAGTCGTAGGGAAATCATATTTAAATGTGAAATTATTCTGGCTTAAACATATATATAAATGTATTCTTTATCAGAACATATTGTCCTAAAAGTTAAAAAAATTCTATAAAAAAATTAAAATTCTGTCTTAAAATCTTTGTTTTTCTGTGTCAGTTAGTTCTACATCAGCCTGTACGCCTAAATTCAGCCAATCATATATCAACGGT
>NW_015150769.1:606022-606976 GCF_000732505.1 Cyprinodon variegatus | reverse complement strand
AGATTATGCAGATTATTTTAGATTATCAATATTCTACTAAAAAAAGTGCAACAGTTAGGTAATGCAGTGACACAATTGCACTTCGTAAGACTTCTTGAAATCATGATATATATATATTTTCTTAAAACAAGAAGTTTATTAATCTCAATATAAGATCGGAAAGACTTTCCAGCTTGACCTAAGATTGCAGTGGAGTCGATTCTCACTGAAAAAACGATCTAGAAATAAGTAGAAATGTCTTAAATGAAGTGTATTTATCCTTAATTTAAGCAGGTAAATGAGATTTTAAATGAGTTTGCCAATGGAATGAGTATTTTTTACTCTTAAAATAAGATAATTAGATACGATGCACCTGAAATAAGACAATGCAATGGTGTTTTCTTATTTTGAGTGTAAATTGTCTTGTTCCATTGGCAAAATCTGTCTTTTATCTACCCAATCCAAGAAAAAACACACTTATTTTAAGAAAAAATGACTTATGTAGATTTCTATTTTTTCCAGTGTCAGCACGTCTCATCATCATAAATAATTTTGGTATTAAACTGCAAAAACTGATCTAGAAAAGTAAAAAATTCTTTAAAAAATGCGTATTTGCCTTTAGGCTGAGCAGGTAACTAGAATAATGTTTTGAAAGAGATACTATTATTGCTCTTAAAATAGAATAGAATAAAATAACATGATGGAATTGTTTTGTTTTCTTCTTTTAACTGTAAACCACCTTATTCTATTAGGCCGGCGTCTGGAACAGACCATGAATAAAACAGACCAGTAGAGGTTTATCCAGCTGCTCCACAGCAGCCACTGTCCGTCACCTTGTTTTAAAGCTGAGGGGCGTTCAGGTACCCTCAGAAACTACAATGATAGGGATGATTTAGCTCCACCTCTGTATTGCAAATGAACACAATGAGCTTTTTACTAATTTTATGATTACATCATGTCTACATCTTGTCTACA
>NW_015150769.1:603948-605491 GCF_000732505.1 Cyprinodon variegatus | reverse complement strand
TTGTTGTTTTTTTTCATGGGGCTCCAAATTCCTGGCGGTGCCCCTGGTCACATCCCTTAATAGGGCGTCTCTTAATGTTTCCCATGTGGCCCCCCTCCCCCCATTATGATGCTGCCACCACCATGTTTCACTGTGGGAATGATGTGTGCAAAGTTTAAGTTTGAATTAGTTTGACCAAAGCCTTTTTTTCCCCACATTTAATCCTCTATTTACTAATAATCTGTCTTCTGTTGTACTGGATTTTATTTTGGGGTATCAGGGTAAAGAATAGTCCTCACATCTAACATATAAAACAATAAAACACTTCCATGCACTTTTTATATGTTCATATTATAGTTTTCAATGCTTGATGTTGGTTGATCATATTAATAGCATTACAGTATAGGAAAATACTCAAAAAGCTACAAAAAAAGGCTTTAAAATTAGATAAAAATAAAATTTTACATTTTTTAATATGACTGATTAGTGATTTGTCTAATTTTCTGTCTTTGTTGCAGAGCTATTATATTTTGGATTTTACTTAAATATATTTTTGCATCAATTTTTGCTTTGAATGACAAAAATAAATGTGATGTTGAAAGATTTTTCTAGAAAAAAATGACCACAAAATGACTTCTGACCAGAATTAATGCTGGAAGAGCAGTTTGTTCCTTTTAGGTGAGCTTTTGGTTGTGAAATGGATGTTTTATGAAATGGAAATGTCACTCTAAGTCTAAAGAGAAATAATTGTGACTTTTTAAAAAACATTTCATTAATAGTTTTATTTATATTCATTAAAAGATGATCAGAGAGCTTTTCCAAAAGGATCAGCGTGAAGTTTTAAGCCTAATTTATTAGATGTTTAACTGTGCATGTAGAGCAGAAGGCATTAAAATGACTCCACCTTATAGAAGGTTTTACTGCGTAGATCTTCTGTTTACTGCGATTCCCTTCAGTGTGAAAATGAAACGTGTTTTTGTTCCCGTTTAGCCTCAGAACCAGTTTCTCATCCACAGTTTCCACTCTGGGAACATTTGCTGAGGATCCTGGAATAATAAGACGGTGTGAGAGGTTGTGTTTGTGTTCTCTGGGTGGGGTGGGGGGGGGGTGCAGCAGCTTATGCGCTGCAGAGACGTTGCAGCTGAAGGGGCAGATAGGTGCGAGGGTCTAAACTTCACTTATTGTAAATCACACACAGAGAAAACAATACGAGTCTGAGCATGCTTTGGATTAAGCTGCTGTATCACACGCTGCTGGCCTCCCACCTGGTTTCTCTCCCTCATCCCCACTTACACTGAAAAATGATCAGCAAATAGGTAAAAATGTCTTAAATTAAGTGTATTTACTCTTAATTTGAGCAGATAAATGACATTAAATTAGTATTTTTACTCTTAGAATAAGATAATTAGATAATATGCACTTGAAATAAGACAGAAAAACTGACTTCTGTAGATTTGAATTTTTTGCAGTGTGTTTCTGCCATGTTAGACTAAACTTATCCTGGAGGACGTGTGTGTGTGTGGCCATGTCTTTAATACCTGGTGGGGACAATTTCCTAGGAATA
>NW_015150769.1:599700-601780 GCF_000732505.1 Cyprinodon variegatus | reverse complement strand
GGGCCCCCTGCCTGTCTTTGCTTAGGGCCCCACATTTCCTAAATCCACCCCTGCCCAGAATGGAGGCTTTGGGGATCAAACCAAATACTTGCAACCTTCTCAGAACACAAGCTTCTCTGTTTTTGATTTCTTTTTACAAGAATGTAGAGAAAAATGTCACATATTTTTATTCGTCAACAGTTTATCTGAATGACAGTTTTATTGTTTTTAATGCTTCAAAGAACAGCATCTGTGATCATCAATCTTCAAACAGATCTACTCAATATAGCTCTGGAGTTTGATTTCAGGAACTTTGTTTATATGTTTACGGTTGGCCTTTTAGACTTTATAGGTCGTAAAGGTCCAACTTTAAACATTTTAAAAAGTTAAAACTTCTTCCTAGAATTGATTTTTGTTCATCTTTCCGATCAGCCTTGATCAGATTCGCTGTCTGTGCGTCTGAAGAGCTTCACCGCCGTGAAATTCTGCCTCCACCAACGCTTCAGAGCAAGAGCAGGAAATTTCTAAGCTCTTGCAACAAGACGACTTGGAATGACTTTCTACCAACTTTAAATCGGTCATATTGTGACCAAGGAGCCATTCTTACTCATAGGTCAGTTTCACGTCTTAATTAATCTCAGCAGCTCCTCCAGAGACACTAAGGACCTCTGGCTGTGTTCTATGTCATTTCATCTGTGGGGTCCTCTGCGGCCCCCACCAAACATTTGAATTTATATTTAAATAAAATTGCACACATTCTGAAATCTAAATCTAAAGCAGAGCCTCCAAATATAAAAACACAGCAGCTGTGAAAACAACAAACAATACACACAGTGTTACTTCCGTCTATATTTATTTACTCATATAAAGTTCTGCAATTATATTTCCTTTTAAATAGACTAATTAAAACAAAAATAATTATTTATTTGATCATTTTAACTATCTAATAAGAAATTTAGTTCTTTAATCAAACATTTTACAGTTTAATCCTTTATTTAATATTTGATTCATATATTGGATGAATAAATATATTAATGCTACATTTATTTATTTTATAGGGCATCCACATTTATGTATTTCGTAGTATTTTTTGACTCTAAATACCTCAGGGATGACATTCCATCCATTCCTCCCCCCGCTGGGTTCCCATGTACCCCACAGGGGCCCAGACCCCCACTTTGGGAACCCCTGATTTAGAGGAGCGGACATTGTTTAGGGGTAACGGAGTAAAGGGGGTAAAAATGCCCCTCATTCATTATTAAGGGTGAAAGTAAAGTAAAGTTACAAGAAATAACGGTTTGGTGTCACTTTCTTATGTGAGTCATGAGCGTCTGATTATTTCTATAAATGTAATATTTTCTGTCTCTGAGATATGATGAGGTTTAATGTTTATTTATTAATTTGTTTTTGTTCTGCAGAAAAAAAAAAAAATATATCCCATAAAAAACAGAAACTGGATTAATAATTTGATTTTTTTTTTAAAGAGGCCAATTATAATTCTTGCTCTGGTTCATTTTAACGATCAAATTGAAGTCAAAGTTTTATTTTTTTAACTCTTACAGGAACTAATTTTATAAACTAACCAACGGATTAATCTTCAGTGTTATATTTTTTAAATAAAGTTATAATTATGTTTTTATAAACAGATAATATGTTTATATCTGGTTGTTTTATTTCAGGGTGAGCAGACAGAAGCCAGCCAGGCTGCATCATGGTCAAACTGCGCCCTCTTGTGGCGTTTTGTGGGACTGAATCAGTTCTGATCAGATGTTGGATCCAAAAACACAAACTTTAAAAACAGCAGCTGAATAATTAAGTAGATTTGCTGATGTTGTGACCATCTATGATACATTTTTATAATTTGTTATTTCTACAAATTTAGTTTTCTTCTTTTGCTATGTAAAATATATTTTAGTTAATTTAGAACCAAAATTTGTATTTTTTTTTTGTATATTTGGAATTGTTTACCCATTCCAGTATCTGACGGGGCCCTGATCCAATGAATAGATGATTGAAACATACACTGGAAAAATTATCTAAAAATTTGCAAAGATGTCCTAAATTAAGTGTATTTACTCTTAATTTGAGCAGGTAAATGAGA
>NW_015150769.1:595782-598103 GCF_000732505.1 Cyprinodon variegatus | reverse complement strand
CTGACAGTTAAGGATAAATACACTTAATTTAAGATTTTTGACTTATTTCTAGATTGTTTTTGCAGTGCATTGGCGAAACATCTGGTTTTTCCAGTGAGCAAACCTGTTTGCTCATCTCTCAGCTTGTGTTTCTTCTTATCCTTTCATTTCGCCCTGATCTTTACTTTCTCTTGTTTCATCTTGCAGCGTCTCGCCCTCCTTGTTGTGAGGAAAAACTCTCCTGTTCACCTGACTGTTCCGGTGGGGGGGGGGGGATCATGGTAATCTCAAGCCGATTAGGCCTCTTATCTGCTCAGCTCTGGTTATGTGCTTTGGTCCAACAAAAATACTGAGCAGAGTTGGCCTCCTTACCGTTCCTGCAGACTTTCCCCCCCCCCCATGTGCTCCCAGTAAGTCATGCCGGCTTTGATATCAGGGCCTCTCATTCCTCATGGTGGGAGTTTGTATGAAATGTGGCTTTCAGCTCAGATGCACATGATATTAGAGGCTTGAGTGTGAAGAGGAGGGATAAACACGGCCACGCTGGTTATTATCTATCAATATGTGGGCTCAAAGGATCATGGGTAAGTTATTTGCATGCTGTGAAGTCAAATCTCAAGCTGCAGCGGATCTGAGGCCCGATACGCTTCAAAACCAAGAGAGGCGGAATCCATACACTGGAAAAAATAGAAATTTTTTCTTAAAATAAATGCAATTGCTCTTGGATTGAGGAGGTAAAAGAGACATTTTGCCAATGGAACAAGACAATTTACACTTAAAATAAGAAAACACAATTGTATTGTCTTATTTCAAGAGCATATTATCTAATTATCTTATTTTAGGAGTAAAAATACTCATTCCATTGGCAAACTACCTCATTTACCAACTCAAATTAAGGATAAATACACTTAATTTAAGACATTTTTACTCTTTTCCAGATCGTTTTTCCAGTGTAAACAGCTGCCCTGCAAAAAATGCAATCTAAACAAGTCATTTTCTCGTAAAATAAGTGCGTTTTGTTTTGAATTGAGGAAATAACTGAGATGTTTTGCCAATGGAACAAGACAATTAGCATTTAAAATAAGAAAAAAACAATTGCATTGTCTTATTTCAAGTGCATATTATCTAATTATCTTATTTTAAGAATAAAAATACTCATTCCATTGGCAGATAATCTCAATTACCTACTAATATTAAGGGTAAATACAATTAATCTAAGAAAGTTTTACTTATATGTAGATTGTTTTTGCAGTGTGTAAGGGAGCACTGGAAAAACAAATCTAGAAATTAGTAAAAAAGTATTAAATTAAGTGTATTTACCCTTAATTTGAGGAGGTAGATGAGATCGTTTGCCAATGGAATGATTATTTTAAGGGTTTAGGACTTTTTTTTAACACAGAGCTGTGCTGAATAGTTTAATGAATAAAATCTCTGTATGAGATTAAAAACAGATTCATGTTATCTTTGTTTATTATTGTAATCCCTTCAATGACCCTAAAAACCAGAGTTTGTTCGACTAAAACCAAACAAAGAATCTGAATGACATCACTGGAGAAAAAAACGATATCTGGATAAGTCATTTTTTCTTAAATTAAGTGCATTTGTTCTTTAATTGAGGAGGTAAAAGAGACATTTTGCCAATAGAACCAGATGATTTTAACTTGAAATAAGAAAACACTAATGCATTTTCTTATTTTAAGTACATGTTGTCGAGTTATTTTATTTAAAGAGTAAAAAGACGTCATTCCACACTGGAAAAAATGGAAATCTAGATAAGTCATTTTTTTCCTAAAATAAGTGCATTTTTTCTTGAATTTAGGAGGTAAGTAAGACACTTTGCCAATAGAACAAGACAATTTACATTTAAAATAAGAAAAACACAATTTAATTGTCTTATATCAAGTGTATATTATCTGATTACACTATTTAAAGTGTAAAAATCCTCATTCTATTGGCAAATCATCTTATTTACCTACTTGAATTTTCAGAATCAGAATCGGGTTTATTGCCATTGTTAGTGAAGAGGTTCACAACTAGGAATTTTTTGTGGTACAGTCGTGCAACATGAAACATATATGAAATAGTAAATAAAATTATAAAAATCTCTAAAAACACTAGGGTATAAGGCATGCAAAAAATATACTAATATATACACTTAAGATAAAAATATGGATAAATATAAAAAGTAAAATGTACAAGATAGTGCAAATAGAGCAGTGTGCAATACAGCAGTGTGAATGGCATGGGCAGGTTATGGAGTCTGACATATATATAAAAAGAAAACATCTAGTTTAACAACCTTATGAATAATTTCCAATAAGTGACCAAACGCTGCCTCCATG
>NW_015150769.1:593253-594696 GCF_000732505.1 Cyprinodon variegatus | reverse complement strand
TTTAGTGTAAATTGTCTTGTTCCATTGGCAAAATGTCTCTTTTACCTCCTCAATTCAAGAAAAAATGCACTTATTTTAAGAGAAAATGACTCCCCTAGATTTAGATTTTTTGCAGTGCTTTTACCTCCGTAATCCAAGCACTTATTTTAAGAAAAAAATGACTTATTTAGATTTAGATTTGTTCCAGTGTGTGTTTACGCCGTGGGACGCTCTCCTGCTCTGAAGCAGGACATGTGAAAAGTCATCCCATGTCCATGTGAAAGCAGTAATACCATAATTACCCTGATCCTATTGCCTTAATCAGGATCCCTGCAGCACTCACAGCATGGCTTCCCCACTGATCCCAGCGTTTCAAGGTCGGAACGAAACACCAAACCCTTATTCCACCATCAGATCACATCTCTACAATCCTTTATTCATATTCACATTTTTTTAAATCATATCTACACAAACTTACAAAGCCAAAAATAGAACTTGGAAACAAAAAAAAAGAGCAGATTTAACATAGAATAATTCAACGTTTAACTTAATTAGATGTTTTTTCTTTTAAAAAAGTAGAATCTTTTCTACACTATTTACAAAGAAGCAGGTGTTACAATATACATACATACAGAATGTGTCATAGAGATGGAGGACAGCAGTCAGGAGGGCAAATTTTAGCTGCCAATTCACTTTAAAATGCATCACTTTAGGCTCACCTCCTGATTTCCTCTCAAAGCTCCAAACATTCACACCTTTAACCGTGCAACTCAAACAGCTGATGTCTGCAGAGGCCATAGTTACGCCGGTTAGACCATCTTAATGTCATAGAAATCTAAAAAAAAAAAAAAAAAACCCCAAAGAATGAATCCAAACCCTGGAACAAAGTTGGACTTTAGCTTTAAGACTGAATAATCCTTTACACTCTATGTGAACAGATCTATAATATCAATAATTTCATAATCAGTCTGTTCATTAAAAAAAAGCAACATTATACAGATGTGGACGTATTTAGATTTTCTGTGAAGAGCCTTAAAATGCATTAAAGGTGATGCCTACAAGTCTAGCTCCTCCTGGCCAGTAGGTGGCGCACTTACTGCTTCTTAAAGGAAAAGTCAGTTCAGCAAAGAATAATCAATGGATCATTATTTATACCTAAAACTATTATGCTTGCAGTGATTTAATGAATTTAGCGTTAATCGGTAAAAAATATATATTTTCATTGCGATCTCTGAGTCTGGGAGCGGCCATCTTTACCCAAATATAGTAGCCCCTCCCTCCTGCCATCTTCCAGCAGTGACGTCACGGTGCGGTAAGCCTAGCGCCATTCTCCCCGCTTTCCAAGCTAAATCAATGGGAACTACTAGACACATCTGCAATCAACAACAATTATTGAAGATTTCCAGAGGACTTCACCATTGAAATTCACCAGTGTCATGATTTATCCAAAGATCTGACTCACAT
>NW_015150769.1:589973-592088 GCF_000732505.1 Cyprinodon variegatus | reverse complement strand
GAATCATTTCAGATTTAAAGAACTTTCAGAAGTTTGAATTCTGAATATGAGCGACTTTTCCTTTAAAGCTGTGACCTGTTGGCTTTGCTTCTTTTATAGAGCTGCTGGGATCTGATCTGACTTTCACTTCATTTTTCAATATTTTATTTTGTTTTTTTCTTTTGTAAAATTAATGTTTTTATTCTGCACCACTTTGGATGTTCTGTAGATTAATCTATTTTTGTATTAATTGATAAATTTGAAAATAAAGTTGTAATAATACCACTTATATTTCAGCGATAGTTTCAAGGCTTTACTTTTTTTTTATTTCTTAAACTATATCATTGTGTTGTTCTTTTTCCATCTCTCTGCAGGTGATGAAACAGACTGAAGATGTTTTATAGTTATCTTCCTTTAATCTCTTTCTTTCATCTTTTCTCCTTTTTTTCTTACTGTGCTGCTGCCTCTCGGCCAGGTCTCCCTCCAAAAAGAGATTTTATCTCAAGGGACTTCCTGGTAAAATAAAGGTTAAATAAAATTTCTGCTTTTCCTTTCCTGTTCTTCTTTCATTGCAGTGTCCATATAATCTGTAAAACTCCCTGCATAATTAAAATAAAGCTTTTTATTTGCATAAATGAAGCGGATCACCATGGCGATAGCCGTACTGCTCCACTGGTGAAAGGAAAATCTGTCGGGCTCTTTTTGGCATCAAGATAATTATTCTTATCGCCACATCGCCAGACAGGACACTGCTAAATAAAAAGAATTTTTTTTTTTTTAAAGTTGGAGCTGTGGCCTTTAATAAATTATTGTGTAAAACTTTTTTGGAAATCCAACTTTTATGACCATATTTAGTTAAAAAAAAAATAATTTTACTTTAAGAAATATTGTTTTTCCCCAAAATGTGAAAGTTTTGTGAAATCTAAACATCTAACATGTATTTACATAATTGGATCAGTTTTTTTTTTTGATGCGTGACCTTCTGCTTCCCTGCGACACATTGACCCATTTCTCTTAGGCACTCTTCAAATGGGAAAGACAAGAGAACGTGCCGGAAGTGTGTGGATCCTCAGAAGTCAGGAAAAATACTCACCTCGACTCACCGACATCTACAGAATAAATTCAAACATCCTACGCTCACTGAGGCCATGAAAAAAAAACCTACAAGATGGCCGTCAACTTTAGATGCCAGATGTGACCAAAAAAGCTATTTCTAACAATAAATGTACTGAACACCACCTGATTCCCTGTGTTAAGCATGGTGGAGAATCTGTCATGCTGTGGGCCTCCTTCTCCTCCTGGATAGAAGTTAAAGTCTGACACAGATCAGCAGGATGAAGGATGAACAGCAGCTCATGAGTTCAGTGTCATCAGACTCTGCAGGGATGCAAACAATTATTCCTAAATTTTCTCCATCTGTATTGAAATGAGATAAATTTCTTTATTTTGCAAAATTGCCAATGTGAAAATGTGCTGCAGCAATAAAAAACTCTTCAGATTTGAAATGACGTGTTTATCGGGATTGGCAACGTATTTGGCCTCGTCTGCAGGTGAGCTGTAAGCTAGAAAAGTCTGGTAGAAAACGTTCCTCTTCGCTTCAGGGTTGGAAGGTTTACAGTTTTCCGCAGGTGGGCGGGGCTTGCTCAGCTGACGGTAGCCACGCCCTCCTCGCCCCCTTCCTCCACCTTGGCCCCTTTGCCCATGGATTTCATCTTGGCCATGATGTCGGTGAACGTCTCCTTCACCGTCTTCTCCAGGAGGAAGCCCTCGCTCTCGCTCTCTATGTCCTCTGGGTTGGACAGCGTGGACAGAGACGTGTCCACGTACTGCAGGCCCACGGTCACAGCAACCTGCAGAGGGTTCACAGCACCACTTCAGCTGAGTCTGTCTAATAACACAGATCTATATATGTGTGTGTAAAATGGGGCGGATTTATTAAATCTGGGGCCCAAGGGAAAGACAGGCAGGGGCCAAAGTAAATAACCCAGTCCTTCTTTTCACTGTAGACAAGCCATGATCTGCTTATTTATGGGGCGCCGTTTGTAAAGTTAGGCTGTCAATAATTAGGAGAGATATTTATGGTTATTACACTGGAAAAAAATCTAAATCTAGATAAGTCGTTTTTTCTTAAAATAA
>NW_015150769.1:582272-587336 GCF_000732505.1 Cyprinodon variegatus | reverse complement strand
GGCCCTAAGCAACTGTGTGGTATTGCCTAATGGTAAATCCCCCCCCTCTGTGTGTGAAACATGGAGAGTTTTTTTTAGCACAAAAGGTTTTTTTAAATGTAAGATCCACAAACTGATAAACAACCACCTGGATTTTTAATGAAGACACTAAAGGAAATCCAACCTTAAAGAAGTAGGAGGTTAATTAGAGGTTATTCGATGAGGATTCAGGCGGTCGCCATCTTTTCCAGCTCCTGCAGATTAAGCCGTGACTCCATCTCTGAACTCAGAGCGGAGACGGTTGCGCAACTTTCTGAGCATGTGACTGATTAAGCTAAATCTGTGTTTTTAGGACAGGAGATCTGCAGGATTTAAAGCGCAGAGATATTATCCAAACGGCTCTGTTGACTGTCTTCTTCTGCTGATGAGTCACAGATTTATCTTTATGAATTCATCACAGAGCAAAAGACAACAACGGCCTCTGTGACGACATAAGAAGGCAGCAAACCCAGAGGAGGTTGGATGCTTAATGGCTGCTGCAGATTACAGCAGCTGGTGTTTCTAGGAAAGCCAGCAGGTAAACTGGATGAAGGTGTTTTTGGAGGAGAAGCAGAAAAGCGTCTCTACAGGAAGAAGAGGCAGATGACTGATAAACATGACAATCAACACGTTTGGTGTTGAAATTAGGGCGTTAATTAGATTTTCCTTTGTACTAACTTCAAGCTACACTGTAAAAAAAATCTAGATAAGTCACTTTTCCTTAAAATAAGTGCATTTGATCTTGGATTGAGGAAATAAAAGAGACATTTTGCCAATGGAACAAGACAATTTACACCTAAAATAAGAAAACACGATTGCATTGTCTTATTTCAAGTGTATATTATCTAATTATCTTATTTTAAGAGTATAAAATACTCTTCCATTGGCAAACTATCTGATTTACCTGCTCAAATTAAGGGTAAATACACTTAATTTAAGAAATTTTTGCTTAATTCTGCATTGTTTTTCCAGTGTACTACACTGAAAAAAGACGAAATCAAGATAAGTCACTTTTCCTTAAAATAAGTGCATTTATTATTGGATTGAGGAGGAAAAAGAGACATTTTGCCAAAAAAGAACCAAGATAATTTACATTTAAAATAAGAAAACACAATTACATTGTCTTATTTCAAGTAAATATTATCTAATTATCTTATTTGAAGAGTAAAAATACTCATTCCATTGACAAAATACCTCATCTACCTGCTCAAATTAAGCATAAATACACTTAATTTAAGACATTTTTACTTATTTCTAGATGTGTTTTGCAGTGTATTTAGCTTGTTCAATAAACATTTAGCTTCAAACTACATATTTAGTCTGCAGATTAAATATTTAGCTCCATGTTTTATATATAGTTTGTTAAATAATCATTTAGCTTAAAATTTAATATTTATTTAACAAACTTTTTTTTTTATCAAACATTGATTAAAAATAGACAATTTGCCAATGGAGCAAGACAATTTACACTTAAAATAAGAAAACACAACTGCATTGTCTTATTTTAAGTGTATTTTATTCAATTATCTTATTCTAAGAGTAAATATTCTCATTCCATTGGCGAACAATATCATTTAACTACTTAAATTAAGGGTAAATACACTTAACTGAAGAAATTTTTTCTTATTTCTAGATCGTTTTCCCAGTGAATGATCTAGAAATAAGTAAAAAAAATTCTTAAATTAAGTGTCTTTACCCTTAATTTGAGTAGGTAAATGAGACGGTTTGCCAATGGAGTATTTTTACTCTTTAAATAAGATAATTAGATCAAATGCACTTGAAATAAGACAATGCAAATGTGTTTTCTTATTTTAAAAGTAAATTGTCTTGTTCTATTGGCAAAATGTCTCTTTTTATCTTCTAAATTCAAAAACAAATATACTTATTTTAAGAAAACTTACTCATCTAGAATTTGATTTTTTTGCAGTGCTTTACCTTTGTGCAAAAAAGTTTTAACTACTTACACGCACGGATCTGCATGCTACCTGCAACTCTCACTAGTTTTCTGTGTGGTGACAAACCCACTTAAAGCGTTTTAGCTCCACCTAAAGGCCTGGAGTGAGAAATATAGTGTCTTACTCTAGTTAAGTATAGTGAGATTAAAATTGGGTTAAAATTGCTTCTGCAATTTGAAAATTGCTTTTGTTAAATTGAGATTATATTGCAAACACAATTAATTGCCCACACTGGAAAAAATCGAAATCTAGATAAGTAATTTTTTCTTGAAATAAGTGCAATTGAGGAGGTAAAAGAGACATTTTGCCGATCAAACAAGACAATTTACACTTAAAATAAGAAAACACAATTGCTTTGTCTTATTTCAAGTGCATTTTATCTAATTATTTTAATTTAAGAGTAAAATTACTCATTCCATTGGCAGATCATCTTATTTACCTGCTCAAATTAAGGGTAAATACACTTAATCTAAGTAATGTTTTACTTATTTCTAGATGGTTTTTGCAGTACACCCATAGCTGGAATGGCTTTCTAACACATTCATTCTGTTCTGGATTAAATGGAAACTTTTGGTCGTTCCCAAATGATGGTTTGCACTGCAAAAACAATCTAAAATTAAGTAAAACTTTCTTAAATCAAGTGTATTTACCCTTNTTTTTTTTTTTACTTAGTAACTAAACCAAACATTGAAAACGTATCGGAGTAAAAATATGCAATTACATTTGTAAATGTAGTGAAGTAAAAGTGAAAGTTCTCAAAAAAATCTACACTCTTGGAAAGTATAAATTACTCAAAAATATATTTAAGTACAGTAGTGAAGTATTTTTACAACACTGATTAACCAAACATGGAAACAGAGTTTTATGGGGCCCCCAGGAACTTGGGGCCCTAAGCAGCTGTCTAGTATTGCCTAATTGTAAATCCCCCCCCTCTGTGTGTGAAACATGGAGAGTTTTTTTTAGCACAAAAGGTTTTTTTAAATGTAAGATCCACAAACTGATAAACAACCACCTGGATTTTTAATGAAGACACTAAAGGAAATCCAACCTTAAAGAAGTAGGAGGTTAATTAGAGGTTATTCGATGAGGATTCAGGCGGTCGCCATCTTTTCCAGCTCCTGCAGATTAAGCCGTGACTCCATCTCTGAACTCAGAGCGGAGACGGTTGCGCAACTTTCTGAGCATGTGACTGATTAAGCTAAATCTGTGTTTTTAGGACAGGAGATCTGCAGGATTTAAAGCGCAGAGATATTATCCAAACGGCTCTGTTGACTGTCTTCTTCTGCTGATGAGTCACAGATTTATCTTTATGAATTCATCACAGAGCAAAAGACAACAACGGCCTCTGTGACGACATAAGAAGGCAGCAAACCCAGAGGAGGTTGGATGCTTAATGGCTGCTGCAGATTACAGCAGCTGGTGTTTCTAGGAAAGCCAGCAGGTAAACTGGATGAAGGTGTTTTTGGAGGAGAAGCAGAAAAGCGTCTCTACAGGAAGAAGAGGCAGATGACTGATAAACATGACAATCAACACGTTTGGTGTTGAAATTAGGGCGTTAATTAGATTTTCCTTTGTACTAACTTCAAGCTACACTGTAAAAAAAATCTAGATAAGTCACTTTTCCTTAAAATAAGTGCATTTGATCTTGGATTGAGGAAATAAAAGAGACATTTTGCCAATGGAACAAGACAATTTACACCTAAAATAAGAAAACACGATTGCATTGTCTTATTTCAAGTGTATATTATCTAATTATCTTATTTTAAGAGTATAAAATACTCTTCCATTGGCAAACTATCTGATTTACCTGCTCAAATTAAGGGTAAATACACTTAATTTAAGAAATTTTTGCTTAATTCTGCATTGTTTTTCCAGTGTACTACACTGAAAAAAGACGAAATCAAGATAAGTCACTTTTCCTTAAAATAAGTGCATTTATTATTGGATTGAGGAGGAAAAAGAGACATTTTGCCAAAAAAGAACCAAGATAATTTACATTTAATATAAGAAAACACAATTGCATTGTTTTATTTCAAGTACATGTTATCTAAATATCTTATGTCAAGGGTAAAAATCTAATTCAGGATAAATACAATTAATTTAAGACATTTTTACTTATTTCTAGATGTTTTTTGCAGTGTATTTAGCTTGTTAAATAAACATTTAGCTTCAAACTACATATTTAGTCTGCAAATTAAATATTTAGCTCCATGTTTTATATATAGTTTGTTAAATAATCATTTAGCTTAAAATAAAATATTTATTTAACAAACTAAATATTTAGCTTATATGCAAATTGATTAAAAAAATGACATCTTGCCAATGGAGCAAGACCATTTACACTTAAAATAAGAAAAAACAATTGCATTGTCTTATTTTAAGTGTATTTTATCCAATTATCTTATTCTAAGAGTAAATATTCTCATTCCATTGGCAAACAATATCATTTAACTACTTAAATTAGGGTAAATACGCTTAATTGAAGATTTTTTTTCTTATTTCTAGATCGTTTTCCCAGTGAATGATCTAGAAATAAGTAAAAGTGTTTTCACTCTTAATTTGAGTAGGTAAATGAGACGGTTTGCCAATTAAGTATTTTTACTCTTTAAATAAGATAATTGGATCAAATGCACTTGAAATAAGACAATGTATTTGCGTTTTCTTATTTTAAAAGTAAATTGTCTTGTTCCATTGGCAAAATGTGTCTTTTATCTTCTCAATTCAAGAACAAATGCACTTATTTTAAGAAAAATTACATTTTCTAGATTTTGATTTTTTCCAGTGCTTTACCTTTGTGCAAAAAAGTTTTAACTCATTACATGCATGGATCTGCATGCTACCTGCAACTCTCACTAGTTTTCTGTTGTTGTTGTTTCTTGTTTTAATGGCGGTTGACAAGCAACTTATTGGTGTGCATTACCGCCACCTACTGGTAAGGAGTGTGGATCAGGACGCAACTTAAAAAATAAATAAATAAAAAATAAAAAAATAAATCCTTTCTATCAGTTTAGTTTTCTTAAGAAAGCTTATTAAATAACATAAATATTCAGAAGAGGAGCAATATCGAAACATATCTGATATTTTTAACTTT
>NW_015150769.1:577440-579157 GCF_000732505.1 Cyprinodon variegatus | reverse complement strand
ATGGATGTCTATTCTATTAACATTTCTACATCTGGACAATGGGGCTGATTGATGTGTCGTCTTCTGTATTCACAGGGGACTACTTCAAACCATCTTTATGGGCTTTTATTCAATTTAGGAAGCAAATAAATCGTTTCCTGAGTCACTCCTCATCTATAACGCTGTGGTTACACTGTCTGGATTATCTAGAATATCAATTATAGAGTTTAAACATCATTAACATGTCATATACACTGGAAAAAATCGAATTCTAGATCAGTAATTTTTTATTAAAATAAGTGCATTTGTTCTTGGATTGAGGAGGTGAAAGAGACATTTTGCCAATGGAAGAAGACAATTTATATTTAAAATAAGAAAACATTGTCTTTTGCAAGTGCATTGTATCTAATTATCTTATTTTAAGAGTAAAAATACTCATTCCATTGGCAAAACACCTCATTTACCTGCTCAAATTAAGGGTAAACACACTTAATTTAAGACATTTTTACTTATTTCTAGATCGTTTTTCCAGTGTATAATGTTGTGATGCAGATCTGATAATACATAATTATGTGTATCTTGTTTTTAAAAGTTTTACTGTAAAATTTTTACTGTTAAATAGATATTTAGCTTGGAGCTAAATATGTATTTAAAAAACTAAATATTTATTTAACAAACTAAGTATTTAGCTTGGAAAATAAATATTTAGCTTGCTAACAATTGTTTTAAAAATCTCTTTTATGCAATTAATCTCACTAAAGATACATGTTTTATATATGCTCTTTAATTATATTTAGATTTTATAAATGATGCATTTAAAAGAGTTTTATTTTTTAAGTGAATTGTTTTTCTTTGTCTGGTTAGAATATAAACAATGCTTCCAAACAGACAGACCAAGAAATCTCTGTAAAATCGGTGAAGTTAAATAAAAACTAAAAACCTGCGACATTATCTAACGTTTTAAAGTAATTTTAATCGTGACAATCATCTGTGCAGCGCTAACCTCCAGCACGGTGACCAGGAACACCAGGGCTCCGATGGTATTCATTATGCCGCCATAGTAGGACAGCAAGGCGTCCCTGCAGCCGCGGCGCCACACGTTGAGCTCCTCGGTGTAATGGTCGTAGCTGTAGTGAGCCGAGTTGTTGGTCATCTGGTACTGGATGCAGGGTCTGGGGGAGCTGGGGTTGCAGCAGCTGAACGGCACGCCGTCCATCAAATACTGGCCGTCCACGTTGCTCCCGATGCGACTGAAAGGGAAACACAAAGGTCAAAAAGGATGAAGGATGAGCCGAGATTCAGCCTCTGCTGGGGAAGATTCTCAGACATCCAGACAACAGTCATTCCTAAAAAGTTAAAAACAATCCACAGGACTTTATTTCCAAGTTTGAAGAAATTTCTCTTCCCATCCAGGATTATTTTTCATTTCCTCAGGTTCAATTTGCATGTTTTCCAGGCCAAAAAAAGCATGTTTTTGGTCCACTCTATAAAACCTGGAACTCAAAACTATTTCTGACATTTTGAATTGAAAAATCTTCCAGGATGGAAGAGAAACGTCTTCAAACTTGGAAACAAAGAACAGTGGATTGATTTTTAACTTCTTTTGGAAGGAATGAGATTACAGATTGCAGGATTTACAAAGATTTATCAAACCTGAAATAAAATAATATCATCTTATGATTCGGTTCAATATCCCCTTTTTACAGTAATTCCATCTCAGTTCCTTCCTCTATTTCAC
>NW_015150769.1:569822-576609 GCF_000732505.1 Cyprinodon variegatus | reverse complement strand
TTAACGGAGAGTCTCCAGACTGATCTGCGAGTGAAACCTTGAAAGCTCGCGAGATCAGGATGGTCTCACGAGGCTAGGAAATTTGTGCAATAAAATGAACATCGAATAAAATATATTTGTCTGCATCTAAATTCTGATAGAGATGCTGACTTTTGCCGTCTTGTTCACTTTTATAACATGCTGCCGTTGCTGTTTCATCTCTGCTATTGCTGCTATTTTCACATATTAATTACTGTAAAAATGTCCACAGCTGTTTATTGATTATTTTTTTTCAGGTAGAGAGAATTTATATTGTTAAGACAACGTACAGTACAGTATTTTATTTTCTTATTTTCTTAACTCTGTCACTTTTTCTGTTTTTTTTATACCCTTTTATTTTGAAAATCCACATTTGTGTGACCAATTTTTTCTATAATCTTTTCCTGCTTTAACCAAAATTTCCTCATTTTGGGACAATAAAGAGATTTTCTTTTCTATTCTGTTCTATTCTTTGCTTCTGTTTAAAGGAAAAGTCGCTCATATTCAGAATTCAAACTTCTGAAAGTTCTTTAATTATGAAATTATTCCATCCTGTTCAATAAATGATAAATGATTCCATAAGAATAATTTTATTTGAATGTGCTTTACTGGAGGCATCCATGTTTGTCAAAGACTACATATGTCAGTTACTATATTTGGGCAAAAATGGCCGCTCCAAGATCGCAACAAAAATCATTTTGATTATTTTTACCTATTTAAGCTAAATTCATTAAATCGCGTATTAGTTTTAGGTAAAGATAAAGTTCCATTTGTTATTCTTTGCTGACCTGACTTCTCCTTTAAAGTTACTGGAATCCATTGATTAAAAATAAATGGATCAGTTATTGATTATTGTTCTTTGTTTTAATATCGTCGTCGATAAAATCTTTTCCAAAAACTTACACTAAAAAATGAGCAATAAAAGTATTTAGATCAATGAGAGTTTGTATGATTAGTACTGATATATCATATCGGGTCAATATTGGTATCCATCACTATCGTGTCAGAAGTGAAAAAGTCGTATCTCCCTAAAAGCGGCGACGTGAACTACATTTTGATATTTTAAAATATCTGCTTAAATCTCTAGAATAACCCAAATAAATTTTACTAAAGACTTCCTCTCGGTCTCTTTTATGGATTTTAGTTCTGATGTCAGTTGCTGAAATCTTCTGAGAAGCAACAGACTGAGACTCCAGATGGAACCTTAATTCCTCCAGATGAGCTGATGCTGCTGCTGACATGTTGCATCGAACCCCCAGATTTTCCAGCAGTGAACTCTGGGTAAACAGAGAGGCTCGGAAACATCAGCGTAGAAGCAGCGCCGCCATCCTGTGGGTTTATGTAAGACATTAGCAAGACGTCATCACCACTGAAAAAATAAAAAAGTTAACTGATTTTTAAATTATATTTTAGTTTAATATGGAAAAAAGTCAGAATCCTGACTTTAATCTAAAAAAAATTCTCAATGTAGATGGAAAATGACGGAATTGGGCAACTTTTTCCGTCCCTGAAGTTCCCTGCTGATGCTATTTGATTAATGGAAGAGCAGAAGGTGATTAAAACAAGAGAGCTAGTCTCTAAAACAGACATGGCTACGGCTTGATGCTAACATGTTTGTTAGCTCTCAGAATTCAGAGATTAAATTTAGAATTCTGAGTTTATTTCCTATATTAAACTGACATAATATTTAAAAAAAATTGAACTTTTTTTTAACTTTTTCATTGGCCCTAATCCTCTTCCGTATTTTCCGCACTGCAAAAAAACGGAAATCTAAGTCAAGTAATTTTTTCTTAAAATAAGTGAATTTTTTCTCGAATTGATCACGAAAGTGAGACACTTTGCCAATGGAACAAGACAATTTACATTTAAAATAAGAAAAAACTATTTTATTGTCTTATTTCAAGTTCATATTATCTAATTATCTTATTTTAAATGTAAAGATACTAATTTCATTGGCAAATCATCTTATTTAATAAACTCAAATTAAGGGTAAATACACTTTATTTAAGACATTTTTACTTATTTCTAGATCGTTTTTGCAGTGTAAGACAATCTTTCTTTAAATAAGCATATTTTCCCTCGATTCAATCAAGGAAGTAAAATAATTTATTAATGACGTAAGATTGTTTGCATTTAAAATAAGATAAAAATCGGTGCGATCCTTTATGTGCATCTCAGTTTCTTATCTTAAGGACAGAAATCCTGCTTCCATTCATGGATCATTTTATTTACCTGCTCTAATAAAGTCAAATACATTTATTTAAGATTTTTTGTGCCCGTTTTTTAAAATAAGTGTATTTTCCTTTGATTTGTGAAGGTAAAAACAAATGACCTTTTATATGAGGCAATTTATTCTTGAAATAAGAAAAAGAAAACCTATTTTAGTACTTAATAGTCTTATTTAAGGTTCATTTTCTAATTTTAAGGGCAGAAACTCCTTATTTAAGCCATTGTTTGCAGTGTGACAACCTACATCTAAAAAAATTGACATGAAATAATAAAATAAAAAGGCAAAGTGAAGAAGAGGAAAAGAAAAAATGACCAACTTCCAACTAATTTACTGGAATGGCATAAACTATCTTGGGTTAATTTCTTCATTCTTTTCTGTGTCGTAACCATGACAACGGCCTAATGTTTGTTTTTAAATCATTTTGAGTTTCTTATTTCAAGTGCATTTTATCTAGTTATCTTATTTCAGGAGTAAAATTACTCATTCCATTGGCAAACAATATAATTTACCTACTCAAATTAAGGGTGAATACACTTAATTTGAGGAATTTTTACTTATTTCTAGATCGTTTTTGCAGTGCAGATAGAGAGCACTTTTTCTCACCCCAAAAAATGCAGGAATGAAAAAACAAATGAAGTAAAAGAAGTAAAATTAGAGATAAACTGAAAAACATGGCTGACATTCTGGAAATGGAAATCTCAAACAATACGGTTAAAATTGTAATGAAATGAGTAAAGGAGGAACTGATGATACATCAGGAGCCTGACCTTTGGACCAAAACTACAGCAGGATTAAATGGTAAAGGGCCAAAATAACATTGACGCTGCAGCAAAAACAATCTTTCCTGGTTTGGAGAGAAAAATGGAAGCATAAAACAAAAACTATACTTTAGCAGAGCCATTAAAATGACATTTTTCATTCTGATTTGTACATTTTCTTCTATTTTGAAACCAAATTCTGCATAGAAAGTCTTGAACTTTTTCCAGAGAGCATGTATGCGGATTCTAAGCGTCTGCAAAGCAGTCGATTAAACGTGTGAGCAGATCTGGGTCAGAGATCAGAGGCTGATCTGAGCTGTGACTGATGCTAGCAGGTCAATGGAAAGCCGAGTGTGATTGGATCACGAAGCATTAATTATTTCCAGAAACCTCCACGTTCTCGCTGCACGCAAACAAACGTGCCCCAGATCGCACTCCTCAGATTAAAGAAATTTACTTTTACCGTTAAAACAATCTATAGTGAAGAAGGTGACGTTAAAAAAAGCAGGATATGTTTAGTTTTCTTGTTATGATGCTCTTCTTCCTGCCTGCTGCTGATGAGCAGAGCTATTCTTGAACAGCTGTCGGGTTTTTGCAGATTAGAAAGGACACTGATTCTTGAAGGACACGTAATCCTGTAAATTAAACACTAATTATGTCCCAAGTTTCAAAACTCTCCACTTTTCATTTGTATAAACAAACGTAAACAAAATACCTGGATTGTAAAAACATGCGATAAATTACAGCAGAATCATCTTAAAAAGCATATTTTTTTAAATCTTCCAGCAATAAATCAAACATCCAGCCGCTAAAAACACCCGGTGTTTTACTCTGATTGGTGGAAGGTGGAAAATACACCTGATCTGATTTAACTTAAGCCAAAATCCAACAATAACAAAACTTGACTTTGAGCACTGAGGCTAACAGGGAGCTAATTTCCTGGTAAATCATTACCACACTGGAAAAACGATGTACAAATAAGTGAAATTTTCTTAAATTAAGTGTATTTACCTTTAATTTGAGCAGGTAAATGAGATAGTTTGCCAATGGAATTAGTATTTTTACTCTTAAAATAAGATAATTAGATAAAATACACTTGAAAGAAGACAATTAAATTGTGTTTTCTTATTTTAAATGTAAATTGTCTTGTTCCTTTGGCAAAATGTCTCTTTTACCTCCTCAATCCAAGATCAAATACACTTATTTTAAGAAAAGATGACTAATTTAGATTTCGATTTTTTCCAGTGCATAGGAGCCGTTGGTAAAGTTAAGCAGTCAAATATTAGGAGGATTATTTATGCTTATTTAGTTTTAAGAAAAAAATTAAAGGGTTACTTTTACCAATTAATTTTTTCGCTGTGTCATTCATTCATTTATAAAAATCAAAGACCCAAAATGAATATTTAGATTGTCACTTAAAAGAATTGTAAGCAAGCTAAACTAAATACTTAGTTTGTTAAATATTTAGTTTTTTTTATTTTTGTTTTTTAAATACATATTTAGCTCCAAACTAAATATCTATTTAACATTAAATATTTGATTTGCAAATTAAATATTTAGCTAGCACCAAGCCAGATAAAGCATTAGCTAGATTGGTGCTGGCTAAATATTTAATTTGCAAACTAAATATTTATCTCCTAGTGGGTTGGGTTGCAATGCCCGGTTCAATTCCCACTGCCACCATTCTAGGTCCCTGAGCAAGACCCTTAACCACACACTGCTCCCAGGTGACGCACAATGGCAGCCCACTGCTCCCGAAGAGGATGGGTTAAAATCAGAGGTAAATATTTCTAATGTGAAATCAATAAAGTTCAATTATTAATGAATATTTATTTAACAAACTAAGTATTTAGTTTGTTAAATAAATATTTAGAATGCTGAGAAATATTTTAACTGACAATCTAAATAGTGAATGACAGAGTTAAAAAAAGGAACTCCCTTATTTTTCTCCTAAAAGACGCTAAATAACCATAAATATAGCTCTTAATGTTTGACTGATTAAATTTACAAACGGCTCTCCATACAGATGGCAGGATTGTCACTCACTCTTTGACTTCCTTGGAGCTGAAATCCAGGTAGCGGTTGCTGACCCACTGGATCTCAAACCAGTCCCTGTAGTTATCGTTCCCGCAGCAGCGGAACTCCATCTGCATGAGGTCCAGGGTCCTCTTCATGTAGCAGCGGCCCGGCGTGTCCGTGTCCTTGTAGTATTTCATGCCGTTCTTCAGACCCTCAGCCAGGGTGAACTGCAGCGGGATCCTCATCACAAAGCAGAGCAGCGAGGTGACGACAAGCAGGGCGTTGAATCCCAAACAGAAAACCAAAAAGCTCTTCAACACCGGCTTCCACTTTGCAAACTTCAGCGGGTCCAGGGAGTCGTAGCAGACCTTGCCTCCAAAGGCGTTGATCCCGCAGGCTATGAGCCCCATGGTGATGAGCAGGTTGGGCAAGAAGTGGCTCTCGTTGTTGTCCATGAGCTCCGACCGCTTCCGCAGCTCGATCTTGAAGAACAGGCCCAGGCTGAGCACCAGAATACCAGCCAGTACAGCGAACCAGTACATGAACCAGACCGTCTGAGCCAGCTTCACTCGTTTTTTCAAGTCAAACTTGACCACCATCAAAGCCATTGTTCAAAGCGTTGGTGTCCTCGCCTCTGAAGAAAGGTGTCAAACGGCAGAAGCTTTAATGTTTGGAGAAACGTTCCTCAGAACTGGACCTCTTGTTGGCTGGTATCAGGATTTCCTCAGGATATTTGTCAGAAGGTATGAATCAGCTCAATGGAAAATCCATCGCCAAGCAAAGCAGTAGAGCCAGGATGATCGGGACCGACCCCACAGCGGTAGAGGAGTCTTATTTCTTCAAAATCATCCCCTGATCCATGGTGCCGAAAAAAAAAACCTTTAATAAAACCCAACCGCACCTAAATTAGGCTGTTTTTCCCTCTTTCTGAACACACAGGTGAGGCTAATCCTGATGCGGCGTTCTCCAGAGACGTGGAGGATTGCTGAGAAAGCTCATGATTAAACTCAAAGTTGCTGTACGTCATGCTAAGCTCCTCTAAGCAGCCTGATCCAATTAACAGAAATATCCCCCACACACAAGATGAGCCTGATCATAAGCCGCTGCCACGGGCCTTAATTGGTTTGTGGCTTCACGTGGTGGCGTCCGCCTCGCTGGAGCGCACCAGGAGGCTCACCGAGATCAGGAACATGGCAGCAAAGGTAGAAGTGGAGCAAACATTAAGACGGATGGGACCAAAGCCAATAACTTGTTCCAGAACGGGCCTCCATCGGCCTAGAATGTCACAGCTTGTCATGGCTGAAGCCGCTGCCACACCTTGATGATTTATCCAGCGGATTCCTGACGTCCCAGAATCTCCTTAAACGCTGAAATACGCTGAACTTTCTGTGGATTTTTAAAATTTTGGGTGTATGCCTAAATCAGGGAAAACCAATTAAAAATCAACGGGTCCGAATATAGAAAATCATCAACCAGAAAAGGTCCGGAGACATTTTGAATTTCAATCTGCTACTTTAAACACAAGTTAACGCTGAAATAAAATGAGGTGTTTAAGCATCCGTGTTATACATTAAATAAAATAAATAAAAACAATATTTTAAAAAATTTGAATTTTTTTTTCCATTTTTAAATCAAAAGTGTTTTTTTTTAAGTAGAGAACAACAATCTTTCAGTTTGGTTTATAGAGAATTTCCTGATTCTACGGTGGCCCTGAAGTGCAAACTGCAACTACAAATCTAAAAGCGCAACTACATTAAGGAAA
>NW_015150769.1:563820-564987 GCF_000732505.1 Cyprinodon variegatus | reverse complement strand
ACAACATGGGATAATTGATAAATTTGTTAAATCAGGTTGGATTAGCCAGCAGGTTGGTCCACTAATCTGTGACCTCTGACATAGAATATTCAGATCGAGTCCAGAATTTATGTCCAACAACAGCCTAACTTATGCGTAACGTACAGCAGCGTAATGCAAGGGTGTACCTTAGTGATTAAAGTTGGTGGGGGCGCTCTACCTGAAGGTGGACTAACTGTAGATTTTTTTATTTTCCAAAAATGAGCTCAAACATCTATTAATTGAAAGCTTTCCTATTGCTGAGAACAAGAGAACCAGAATAACTGATATTTATATTTATAGATGTTAGAGAGATGCCTTTTAGTGCATTATATATTAATGCATTAAAAAAATAATAAATAACAGCCGATTCTGATGCAAAATCATGCATCCTTTTAATTTCAATTCCACCCATCCAGAAAAATGTGGATATGCTTCGTTATAATTATAGCATATTTCATTGCATGTTGCACATCCCAGTAAATCTGTTTCACCTTCAAATCTGCGGCTCTCCTTGTATACGTGTATGTATGTATATGAATATGTACATAGTTTAAATGTTTTATTCTATTTTATGAATCTCTGTAGTCCAGCGAACACTTATTCTGTAATTTTAAATCAGTTTTGGGGAGTTATAGCTGTTTTTATTTCTTTTTATATTTGTATTTTACATTGTAGAATGCTTACTGTTGTGTTTGTTTAGGAAGACAATTTTAAGATCTGTCCAGGGACAACAGATGAAAAATAGCCTTTTGGCTAATTCTGGTGCATTTGCAGGAATGTTTTTTTAATGTACACTGTCCCTGTCAAATAAATACAGTAAATAAATTAAATGAATAAAATTTTCTCTGTGCTCGGTTAAAAAAAGATTTATGAACCTGTTTCCTAATAAAATGATGCCAGAAACTAAATTTCAAGATATTTAGAAGCTTCCATCTGATTCTATCTGTACAATAAGAAAACATTTTTTATTTTAACTGAGAGTCTGAGAAGCCATTTTTTAATTTTTTTTTACTAGTAAAGAAGAACAAACTGTTCCTCATGCTTCTTGCATTATAACACTAACTAGTATAAACTTATGATTTGTTGCCATTTTTATCTGAAAAAGCTCCGTATGTCAAACAGATTTTTCTGTGGTATGATTTTTTT
>NW_015150769.1:557413-560457 GCF_000732505.1 Cyprinodon variegatus | reverse complement strand
TTTTTTTTTTTTTTTTCCATAAAACTTTATTTTTTTCTGCAAAGAACAATGCAGAGCAACCATATTGCACTATAGGAATTCACAACAACCATTATTTACAGACATTTTCAACAAGTGTATATTCACATTTTTACCAGTCAAGTAAATGACCTCGTTTTGTGCAAAACAAGAAACAATAAGGAAAAGAAATAAACTAAGATCTTATATTTATTAAACAAAAGTTAACACTGGGGGAAACAGTGCTCTAAATAATATTTAAAAGGACAAAGGTATAACTTTACACGATGCTCCACATTCCTCATTTTAGGGAAGAAAGGGCTTCTTGGAAGAGTTGTCAGAAAATGCAACTTTATTCTCATAAGTTTACGCCTTTATTCTTGTAATATTATGACTTTATTCTCAAAATAGAAGAAAAAAAAATAATCTCTAGCCCAGCCCTAATACTCTGTCGTAATATATATCTTTTAATTAGCCTATTTATTTATTCTCCTTTGTAATAATTATCTTATTTATTTATTGTCCGTTATAATTTACAACTTTATTTATTAATACTTTTTTTAAGTATCTATTTATGTGCATGTTGTATTTTTTGTCAGTTTTATTCATCCTTTGTAGTTTTTTTTTACCTTATTTATTTCTGCCTGTCATTTTATGCAAATGAGGAGGGGTGTGTCTTAGAGGGTCACCTTCTGCCCATTGGCTGGTTGGCATTTTACTGCATCAGTCCATTCTACAGGAAGAGAGGAGAGTCTGAAGAAGCTGGTGGCCGTTTCTTAATTCACTAGAACGTGAGTGCGGACTCGTGTTCTCGCCAAGTATGTTTTCAAGAAGAACCCAGGAAAGTCTGGACTCTGGGAGAACGGGAGCACGCAGGATAAATCTGGGTCAATTGGAACAGAAGCGTACTGATGACATCACCACACGCTCAGCTCGTCTGGAGCTGCATTTTACCTCCTGTTGTTAATAGTCTGTAGATAATAATAAATTATGACTTTTTTCATTTAGTGGAGGAATAATAATGAACAGTCAGATAAACACAAATCAAATGAACATTTTGCAAAAAAAACCCCAAAACATTTGACTTGGAAAAAAATGCATTTGAGACATCTGGAATATACACTCAGTCGAGCTAATAAATGTCAAAACAGCTTGCCATAGTTTGTTCTTCTTTTAGAATTTGAGCACTTGGCAAACAATAAATTGATGCGTTTCCGCCATCTACTGGTATGGAGTGTGGACCAGAATGACTCAGAAATTAAATTCTTTTACNTTCCTTTTTTAAATGTTGTGTAATTTTTTAATGTAAATTGAGGTACAAAAAAAAACATCAGCTTCAAAGATCAGTAAAGATGGATGCCAGAATAATAGGTATCGGTATCGGCCTTAAAATAGGTGCATCAGTCGATCCGTACGGATGGGAGGAATGTTGAGACAGAAGCTTTATTTAAGGAATAAATATTCACAGCGTTTCTATTTAGGTGATGCACTTTTTCCTCCAATCGATTTAAGCCAAAACATTTAGTCTCTTTAACCACTGAATAAGGAGCGTAGATGAACATGAGGACACAGAAAGACTTTAAGGGTCCCAGGTTGTCTTCCTGTCTGCTTCTGGGATGACGGTCCAGTTGGGGGAGGGCGTCCCAGCAGCCAGCCAGTTGAAGTCATCCACCTGGCTCCAGTTGTTCCTGTTTGGGTCCAGGCCAGAGGCAGAGAAGTCCTGATCCAGGGTGGGGTACGACCAGGAGAAGGGGGCGAAGCCCACCCCCCGGCAGTCCTCGATGATGGCCCGGCTGGTGACGTGCAGGTACACCTGGGTGTCGCTGGTGTTGTGCGTCCTCAGCTGCTGGCAGGGGAAGGCCAGGACGCTGTTGGTGCAGTGGTCCACGAACACGGAGGTGGCTACGGGGCCGCACAGGACCTCACAGCCGTGGAGGTGCTTCAGGTGAAGCGTGCTGGGGGAACCGTACAGGCGGACCTTGCAGTTGGTCAGATGAGTCAGCAGAACGTCTCTGCTCTGGATCTCCTCTGAAGTCTTTTCTAGGAGCTGGTCGCTGATGTTGGAGAAGTCAGGCTGCTGGGAGGAAGCAGCTGCTCCATCCACCTCAGTCACAGCAGGAGGAGCAGCAGGAGGAGCAGCAGGAGGAGCAGCAGAGTCCTTCTCAGCAGCTTTGCTTCTTGACCTGAAGGTGAACTTCTTCTTGGGCATGGCCTGCTCCCTGCTCTCGCTCAGTGATGCCTGCAGCTTCTGCAGGGCGCTCTGAGCGACCCGGATCTCATACTGATTCAGAAACATCATGCTGTCGTTCAGGAGCTTCTGCAGCTCCGCCATCTTTGCGGCCGCCTGCTCCAGGTCCCGGGTCACCGCGGTCCGCTCCGCTCCCAAGCAGCCGCTGAGGAGCTGCTCCAGGCCGGCCCGCTCCGCGTTGAAGGCTTCCAGGAAAACCTCGCTGCTCTCCCCGGCCACAGTCTGCTTCTGCCGGGCCTCCTTCCTCCGCTCTGCGCCCTCCGCCAGCAGCTGCTGCCGCTTCACGATCCGCTCATGGATTTTAGAGGCATTTTTATCAGAAAACTCTTCTGCTTTACTTATTTCCTCAGCGGCGTCCATGTTGGTACGTTAATGGAGGAAGTGACGTCACGTTCATAAACAGAGTCCCGGCTATGGCAGGCCGTTTTGACATTTATTAGAAGCGTTGTCCTCTCTTATGGAGGACCAGCTCTACCACAGATAAAAAATAAATACACAAATAAATAAATGCTCAATAAATAAATAAGGATACAGATAGCTGCTCCCAAAATAAAATAATCAATTAAATGTAGGTAGAAATTAAATTATAAAGTGAGACATAGATGTATATATTAAGACGGAGTATTAGAGATTTTATTTTCTTCTATTTCAAGAATAAGTCGTAATTTTGAGAGAATAAAGTTGTTATATTAACGACAATAAAGTCGTCAGCTTGGAGCTCCACCCAGCAGATGACAGCCAACCAGCTCCACCAATCAGCAACCAGAGTCCACTTTGACATCCTGCCCAGTTTGATTTT
>NW_015150769.1:553833-555210 GCF_000732505.1 Cyprinodon variegatus | reverse complement strand
GCTCTTTTTAAAGGAGTTTACCAGAATAGAAGAAATAAATAAAAGGGCGACTTTTAAATGTTTTAATGAGTGAAGCAAAGATGGCCGTTTATCGTCCCTCAGAGACAGACTGCAGGACGGAGCTCAGCTTGATGCCGCGGCTCAGAATCAGACTTAGACTTAGACTTGACTTTATTAATCCCTTGGGATTACTCCCTTCGGGAAATTGTACAGGCTGGAGTTTCACTTCCACAGAGACACACAGAACATGGAGGATTTTATTCAGCTGTGGGGTTTTAATAACATTTTATATACTGGGTCAGATGAAGGAGAACTACAGTTTAACGAGCTCCTCATTTAATGATTTTGGCTGACACTTGTTTTTAACAAGTGATTTTTAACTGAAACATGTTTTATGTCAATTGTTTTTTTTTATGTATTTCTTTTTTTAACACGGTTCTTTTTTGTAGAACTTTGAGGTCTTTTTAAAGAAAAGTGCAGTATAAATCAAATGTATTATTTTTAGGTTTTGAATTGTGTAAAGTGTCGTTAAAGGTCAAAAGGCTTCTTCTTTTTGAACTTTATTGGCAGGTGGAAGAAACTTTAGGTGAGCATCACCAACACCAACTGGTAAGGAGGATAATGGACGACATCCATCCACCCATTATCTGACACGCTTAATCTCAAGCGGGGTCATGAGGGCTGCTGGTGCCTATCTCCAGCTGGGTGAGAGGCGGGGTCCATCCTGGACAGGTCTCCAGTCCATCGCAGGGAAACACAGAGACAAACAGGACAAACAACCATTCACACACACACTCACACCTAAGGAGAATCTAGATCTATGCTTTTGGACTGTGGGAGGAAGCCGGAGTACCCGGAGAGAACCCACACATGCTCAGGGAGAACATGCAAACCCCATGCAGAAAGACCCCTAGTCAGGAATTGAACCAGGAACCTTCTTGCTGCAAGGCAGCAGTTCTACCCACTGCGCAGCTTACTCTGCTTCCAAAACTCCAATATGGCCTGATATTCTCTGCTTCCTGATTCTTTTTGCAGTAAAACAATCAAATTTTTACTGAGTTTCTTAATTAACTTGTTTCTCTGAATCCAATATTTTCTAATACCTAAAATAACACGTTCCACCGCCTCATCTTCCCCATAGTCACATTTCCTGCCTGATGTTTCCCTATTAAACGTAATTATTTATTCTATCCTGTGAGTCTGATTCTATGTCATAAAATAATTCTCTCTTCTCTCCTTTCTTTCTGTTCTTCCCATTTGTCTCTTTTGGATTTTATAAAACCAATTTCCTTTCTTTTCTTCTTCCTATAACTTTTGCCACCTCTCTTTTTTTTTGTTTAATTATACATTTATTTCTGTTATACTAACATTAATATC
>NW_015150769.1:548367-551671 GCF_000732505.1 Cyprinodon variegatus | reverse complement strand
GCAGCAAATGGACTGATCCAATATGGTGGACACTGAAGGGGGTGAAATGCTTTCATTTAAGTGAAAGCATTTTTATCAAAAACATAATTAATGTTCACAAACAAGGAGTAGTTGTATTAACCATACATGAAAACAGTTTTATGGGCCCCCCAGGAACTTGTCTGATGGGAAATCCCCCTGATGTCCACTTTAACAGGTTCAGGAACTTTAAATTGATACTCTAACATAATAAATTTAACTTAAACTTTAAACCTTGTTTTGCTAAAGCTGAATCACATGTTTATACCTGGGAAAAGGTGTGGTAAACACAGGAGCGCCCCCTACCGTCGGTCATGATAAAGTCTAATTGCACATGTCTTGTTTTCACAGGAGTGAGATAATAAATAATGTTAAATAAATCCAGATGTGATATTAAACTCCATGAATAAATGATGAGCGCTGGAGCATTTTCCCATAGAAACATGCGGGGTGTCGCTGGGCTCCGCTGAGCGCACTACCCCGCCGACCCGTGCGGTGATGGCGAGGAAACCCCGTTGACAAGACACTGCTTTTTCATGACGGTGAGTTCCCCTTTGAGTGTATTATAATTTTGTGATAAAAATTTCAAGGAAAAAACACACACAGGCTCCTTCCTCCCTTCCTTCAGGGAGGGAAGAGAGTTTGAGCGGAGAGAAAAATCTATCCGAGACAGAAGAGGGACAGAGAGTAAAATATATGAGTGGGAGAGGGAGAAGGAGGAGGAGGAGAAGGAGGAGGGGGGGCAAATTAAAAGTTGCCAAATGGAGATATTGGGTTTCAAGAGGAGTGAGACAGGAGTCAAGGGTTTGCCTCTTTTCAGTCCTCTTTATGTTATGCTAATCGGGATAAATATTTATGGCGCGAGGCGGTTTAGCCTTTCCAGAGGATTCCAGCCGATCAGTTCAAAAACACGACGACGTTACGGCTAGCTAACCGCGCGACAGGCCGAGGCTGGAGCGACCCGCCCGGGGCTCAGCCTGCCTCCAAATGGGACCGGCTCGGGGTTTTTTCCCGGGTTAGTAGGTGAGCTTCAGAGGAGGAATGGAGGCTCCCCTCCTTCCAGGAGCAGAAATGCGTCAAACGGTCGTTTAATTCGGATTCATGGCGGTTCTTCCTCCGGCTGGGCTTCATTTTCAGGGGAATGAAAGCAGCTAGAGGGGGATTACCTCCATGCTTTTAGTTCAGTCCACTGGGAATTAAACTACGCGTCGAAAATAATAGTAAACTACTAGATTTTAATGAAGAGGATTTTATTCATTTCGCGTCGAAAGTAGTTTTTAAAATGTGTTTTTTTTATGGCGCTAGCTTAAAACATTGAAGTCGGTATGGTTATTTTTCAATCTAACATTTTCTTTTTTTTTTGTGGGGGGGTTAATAGCTGTCCATCTGCTGAATTAATGTTTAATTTATAAACGTGTTGTTAGCAGGACAATGGAGGGAAGAATCGTCGCGTTTTAAAAACCAAACAGTTAAAAATGTCTGAAGTTTGGATCCTCTTCTTTAGTCGCAGCTTAGCAGGGTGTTTTTTTGGGGGGTTTCTTTGTTTTTGGTCCAGTTTTCCCCTCTTGTCTTTGTTCATTCTGAATCCAAGATGGAGGCTGATCATGGCTCAGCTACAAAGACAGCCTCGTGGCGTGGCTCAGCCATTTTGTTTTCATGCACCCCCACACCATCCAAACCACTCAGAAAATAAAGATTTCCGACGTCTTTCTTCACAGTTTAACACAGAGACCGTTTTCCTGACATTATTTAACCAAATCCACCCAGATTTGCCCAAATGCCCACTTTAAAGCAGTGAAAAATAAAGCTAAATAGATCAGCAGTTTGTAACCAAAAGTCAATACTTAACACTAAGCACAAGCAAGACGGCAGAGAAGCACAACAGGAGGGAGTTTGTGTCAGAAAAGCATTTGTAGGAGTGGTGACAAGCCTTCCTGTTCTTCATTTGTGTACTGAATAACAAACATCCACTCCCTGAACACCCTCTACACGGCTACACTACTCACCATTTGCAATAACCTTGGCCAGTGACGTTGAAAATGTACTAAAAACAGTTTTTTCACCCTGCAGCCCAGCCTGTTACAAGAGAATAAGGCTGTTACATGACTGAATCCATGCTTCCTGGTGGACATCTGTGAGTTAAATGCCCCTACTGTCATCATTAAAATACACAGGAAGTCATCAGAAAAAAGTTGTCATGTTTACTTTCAAATATTTATTGGAGTTCCTGCAGCTATATCGCTGTTTCAAACTGGTTCAGAGGGACACATGCAGGTTCGGTACAGACATAGATTAGCCAGATTATGGCTAATATTTAACACAAGAGCAGAGGTGTCACGTAACGAAGTACAAATACTTCATTACTGTACTTAAGTACCCTTTTTAGGTATCTATACTTTACTCCATTACTTATTTTTCTTCCTACTCATTACATTTTCACACAAGTATCTGTACTTTCTATTCCTTACATTTTTAAAACAAACGTTGCTCGTTACTCTTGGCTTCGGTTTAATATTTATTTCCCGTCATGTGCTCCATCTAGTGAAAACTAGTGTGATTGGATGAGTCATAGAACGTAAACACTCATTGGTTAGCTAAAGGAAATCATCAGAAGCAAGCAGGTGTTCTTCAAACTGCTAACGTGAATTGTCTATGCCATGCTGCAATGTGGGATTCAGAAAAACATGTTGAAAGGTCGGACACAGGCGAGAGCGTATCGGGAGACGGAGAGCAACAAGACCTCCCTCATCCTTGGCCCTATCTCTAAGAATTTCTACAAATAGTTGAAAAATTAAGCTTTAATTCATCTAGTGGCATCTGGCTGTTTTTTTAAAGGTTACTTTATACTTTTATACTTTAAGTAATTTTTGGAGCTCATACTTTTTCACTTTTACTTGAGTGAAGAGGTCAAGTTGATACTTTAACTTTTACCAGAGTGTCTTTTTAACTGCAGTATCTATACTTCTACTTAAGTAACAAATGTGTGAACTTTTGACACCACTGCACAAGAGTCAAGATTGAAGAAAAGGAGTCATATCAAGCCGTCACAACATGATAATCAGTTCTAGCAATTACTTAAATATAAGCCCTCAAACTTGGAAACAAAGTCCAGTGGATTTTGTTTTTACTTTTATTGGAATGACTATGACCTGGATGACCTGAATCTTCGCCAGCATACATATAGTGAAAATAAACCCCAGATATGTTCTGGAAGCTTTAACCTGACTCCGCCAGATGGATTTGCTCCGCATATCCATCTGGAAACCTTCCGTTGAAGTAATTTTGG
>NW_015150769.1:535925-548242 GCF_000732505.1 Cyprinodon variegatus | reverse complement strand
CTGATCTGCGAGTGAAACCTTGAAAGCTCGCGAGATCAGGATGGTCTCACGAGGCTAGGGAAGCAGGTCCAAACTGTTAGAATTGTATGATAGGAAATTGGTTTGCCTCTAAAATCAGCATAAAGTTTACAGCTTAAACCAGACCAACCTTAGAAGAATGTTCCCACTGTAAAGTACGGTGGTGATAGCATCATGCTGTGGGCTGTTTAGCTGCCAGCAGAACTGGTCGCTTTAATGATAGCTGATGGAAAGGTGAAGAAGCAGGAGGGGCCTCCGAACTTCGTCAGTGTTTCTGTGATACAGTTTGGAACAAAATGGAGCTGATTTAGGAACATTTAAGTTCCTGGTATGATGTCATAAAACCTTCAGCATCAGCCAGGTTATAGCGAAACATGTTTGAATTAAAAGCTTAATGATAAGCTGAACCACAGTCAGCGTTTAGCTAAGGTGAAACATCTCAGCTCTACTTCTGTACAATGTTTTAATGGATGCTGCAACATATTTCTATCTTCAGCTGCTGTTACTCCATCCGTTTCAGGTGTCATGGATGATGAAGACGATCGCCGTCTTCTGGATATTTTAGGGTAAACGAAACCCGGCCTGAAGCAAACGGCCTTTTCACACATTTTCTGTTTGTTAGAGGAAAGTTCAAACATTTCCAGGCCAAGCTAGCTGCTAGCCTTTAGCCCTCGCCATCATTTTAGTGTGTTAAACACCAATGGAAAAACAATGCATGAACTTCCAAGTCTCTCTTCTTTACCCTTTTTAGAGACGTGGAAGCGTTGAACGATTATCTCCATGGCAACAATAGCAAGTCTGTGAGTGGCTCTTCCTGAATGTTAAATGGTTGTAGATGTGTGGATTGGAGAAATGACTGACTCTGGTGGGTTTACCGTTCCGTTTCTTCAATAGATCGGAGAAGACGACGTAGCAAATGCAGCTTATGGGTCAGATGGATCGTTTTTCTCCAATGAGACAGTAAGTATGTAATGTTTCCTTCAAATAAAATACAGACGTGTTTCTGGAGGTCAGAGGCTGTGAGGGATGAAAAAGTTGACTTTTGTGGCCATAATTTTAGATTTAAACTAAATTATCAGCGAAAAATGGGATTCCTAATTTTGAATGTAAAGGAGTTAAATTTGGTATCAAAAATGGGGAATTTTTCTATAACATTTTCATTATTGGAAAATTCTTTATTCACAGGGGCAGATTCTTTAAAATCAAATCATTGGAAAATCATTCTGGCTTAAACATATAAATAAATGTACTCTTTATCAGACCATATTGTCCCAAAATTGAGAAAATTTCTATTTAAAAAAAAACAAATCTTGTCTTTAAATCTGTGTTTCTTTTTTTTCCCGTTATCTTCTGCAGGCCAGTTAGTTCTACGTCAGCCTGAACACCTAAATTCGGCCAATCATATATCAATGGTCATCTGTCAATCAAATGTTTTCAGTCATAGCATCTTGATTCATATGTCGCAGCTAATATACGCAACGGTTGAAACCAGAATCCTTTCCTTTCCCATTGAGTTGCGTCCCAGTGTTCACGGGGATGGACGTCTGTGTCTTCGGCAGGCGTAGAGCTAACAGAACTGGCAGCGTTGCGAGGCAAGGGCTCAAACATGTACGGCTGGAAGCCTTCTACACCAAACCAAGCTTCTGCCGCCCTGGCGTCCTCTTCCACAACATCTTCGTCCCCGCTTTCCTCCTGTAGATAAAAAATGGATGACGGAGGAGACTCATCCACGACCTCCGACACTAAACTCTCCTCCTCTTGCATGTTTCCGCTGTCCATAGCGTTCCTTGATAGCGTCGTTTCTAAGGCTACATCCTATTTTTTTGGACCATATGCAACCGTGCATGGGAATTCCTGTCATAGTGGCCGGCTGTCGCTACCCAATAGCGGCAACTAATAACAAAGATGGCGCAGGCAGTGGAGGAGGAGTTACGTGACCAACGGGAGCAAAAAGTAGTGATCATCTGTCCGAATTGTCAGTTAACTGAGTCCACTATATAGTCCCCGCTAGAGCGTGATTTAGGGCTCAGGGCGGACATTCGGAGTTTGGATGAGCTATGAGAACAGCAGAAGAGGAGAAATGGACTCGTGCACGCTCTCACACATGTTTAATAGGTGTTGCCTCTCGGGAACAGGTACCGTGTTCTGAATGTGCTTTTTTTTTAAGTGGAGAGGGCAGGTCTTTTTTAAAAAATCAGAAAATCCTCCACAATACCTTTTAACAGTAATTAAAACACTAGACTTGGTGTAAATGTATGGAAATAAATCGCATGATGAAAACGGTAAGACAATACAGTTGGTTTGAAATACAGTTCCTAAAGGACTTGGACTAGATGAAAAAAATTTAAGCGCAATATAATAAGTGAAACTTATTAAATAAATAGATTAAAATCTGAATAAAATAAGCCAAAGGAGTTAAAATGAGGAGGTCAAAAAATGTATTTTAATCTGAAGATGAGTTTTCAGTAACGGCGTCATTTCTTGGTGTCCTTCAGACCGGCTGCAACTCCGGCCTCAAAGATGGCTCCTCTGGAATGGCAGAGTTTGAGGAGGACCCGGCCGGGGCCGGCCTGCACCTCTCCAGTAGCCTCTCCTTCATGGAGGATGACCTGGAGGCGGGGGACTCCCCTGATGGGGCGGACCTTGAAGGAGAGGATCAGCCCTTCGACATCCTGCAGAAGTCCCTGCTGGAGGCAGACATCACGGAGCAGACTTTGGCCCAGGAGGCCTTGCTGGACTCCCAGCCTGCTCCAAACCTGGTGCAGGCTCCAGTGTCCTTCCCCTCCCAGCTGGTTTCTGGGGGTTATGGAGGCGGAGTGGTAACCACTGCGGCGGCCGCCTTCCCAGCAGGTCAGGTATTGCAAGGAGTGTCCCCCCTGGCCAACGGTTCTACTCAGCATATCCAGGTGTTGGGCTCGTTCGGCGGCGGCGGTGGAGTGATGACTCTTAGCGGCCTGGAAAGAACTCCTCAGATTGTTCTAAGGCCGGGGCTGCCCGTCGCTCCGGCGGGGAGCGCGGCAGCTGGTCAGGTCTTTGCCCCAACCCAAGGCCAGGTGAGCTTACCCTTCAAAAACATCCCCCTCCAAAACATCATCATTCAGCGCGGCCCTGGAGGGACGCAGGCCATCGTCAGACCAATCCAGCCCAAACCTCCTCCAGCCGGCTCTCAGACCGTCTTCAGCCTGGGGCTGCAGCCCCCGGCCTCCACCCTGGCTAACGTTCTCAACGCTAACGCCGTAGGACAGTACACAGCCAACGGTTCAATCGTGGTGCAGCCATCAGGGGATCAGCAACCAGTACCCACCCAGACCAGCATCACGCCGGGACAGTTCTTACTACCAAACTCTTTGACGCTTACGCCTTCCAGCTCCGTCCAAAACGGCTCCGCCATCTGCAATTCCAGTAGCTTAATCACCACCCAAAACACAATGCAGCTCGCAACAGGGCAGAGCTTCTCGGCGCCACCCGGAGGCCAGCTGATCCTGAACCAGGGGGTAGTGAGTGGGAGCGTAACGCAGACGTGGACGAGCGTTTCCTCCGCTCCGGTGCAGACGGCCTGCGCTCCTGGGCGGCTGACCCTGGTCGGCTCAGCGACCATTGGGATTGGAGGTCAAGGCCAGGCGTCCTCCTGTCCGGTGCAGCGCCTTCTAGTGACTCAAACGCAGAACTGCACTTCTCTCTCTCCTCTGCCCAGCAACATGGCGGCGGATCAGAAGGATTTCCGACAGGTACAGTCCTCAGAATCGGCTCTCGCTGCTTTGGTTTTCTCACCTGTTAACCGCTGTTTCCTCTGCAGAGTTCCTTATCGCCTGCGTTTAACCAGGCGCAGCCCAGCAGCATCCATGGTAACCATGACTAACTCCGCCCTCTGATGCCTTTTCATACATTCCAGTTTTCTCTGTCAATATTTGAACTCATCACTTTACTTTTCTGCCTTTAGCTCTGAAAACCATAACACACGATCCGACGCTAATTTCTGAGGTACGTTCGATGGGTTATTTGGTGGAATGACGCGACGGCCGCTGAAATGTAACAGCTTCTGTTTTGTTTTCGCAGAAGAGGATCGCCGGTCCAGCGCTTACAAGAACCGAGCAGTGAGATCTGTTGTCGTAATCTGATTTCCTTACGATTGGAGGGAGGGAGGGCTGCTTTGTTAAAGCGTTGTTTGTGTTTTTCCTCCTGAATGTTGAAGGATTCTTCACCGCCTGAAGAGGGACCACGCTGGCGTTCAGATCCCGAATCGGCGAAAGTTCTCGTCGGTTAAAGACGCGCTGGAAAGGCTGCTTTCTTACCACGTGTTCCAGGGCGCACCGCCGTGCCAGGACGAGTTCTCACAAGGTACGGCTTGAAAAACACAGAGCTTAACTTCGGTCGGCCAAGAGCGCAGTTCTAAACCGCGATTTTGACAATTCGCAGTGGACCAGGAGTTTGAGGACGTAGCGACTCAGGTGGTGACGAAGACCCAGACCATGATTAACAAATACAGACGGCTGCTGATGGTGGAGGCTGAAGTAAGTGATGGCGCTGAAGCTTATGGCCAAGAGTTCAAGGTGGTGATCTGATCCTTTCGCCTCTGAATGATTATTAGATTCTCTGTTTCCAACAGGAACCTTTGAAATCATTGTTCACCAAACAGATCAGATTAGTCTGAACATTGTTTTCTTACTCCGACTTTTCTTAAATATTTTTTTCTGTCTGCAGCGTTCGAGTCCTTCTTCAGAAATGGTGATGATTGACAGGACCTTCAACCAGGAGGAGCGCAGCAACCTGACACAGGACAAACGCACGGTGCTGGTGGATCCAGGTAGACTCCTGAAAATCATGGTCTCTGAAGCATTTTCCTAAAGTTCGAACAAACCTTTTCCTCCAGGAATATAGTTGGTGGCGTGCAGGTGGCGCAGTGGTTAGCGCGCATGACCCATGGATGGAGGCCTTAGTCATCGACACGGGCGACCCGGATTCAAATCCGGCCTGTAGTTCTTTCCTGCATGTCTCTTCCCCTTTCCTGTCAGCCTACTGTCCATAAAAACGAGCCGCTAGTGCCGTTTAAAGGTCGGCCGTCGGGCGGTGGTCGTTAAGAGGCTGATCGCACCTCGTTCCCCACTTTACATGACGCAGGATGCAAAATTCAGGTTAAATGGCAAAAAACTGCACAGTCTACGCCTGGCTTAACGACCTCCTCCCGATCAGGAATCTTAACGTCGGGAGAAAATCAAACATGTCTGAAATCCAGTCGGCGGTCGTGAGGTGTTCATGGTTAAATCCTGCTGTTGGGCCAGAAGTACGATCCGATTTACCAGAACCTTGAGCACTGAACATGTGCAAACAAGGGAGTTTTTCTTCTTCTTCTTCCAGGTTAACAAGTCAGAGTAGCGCTTTCTCACTGCGGAGCTGGGTCCGAAGTGGTTTTTAGACGTACAGTGTCAGGTAGATCGCAACAGAGCGTCAGGTCGCACATTGTGGGATCAAACATCATGAGCTGCGAACTTTTAAACCCTGCAGTTTCATCGTACAGTTTGAGCTGTAGCTGCGTGCAACGATTGGAAAAATCGCACCGTGTGTTCCCGGCTCAAATTAGTTGACTATTATTTCAATAATCGATTAATCCCTTTAATCGTTTCATTTTGTCTGAAATCTGCTTTTCCTCGTCAGACTAGATGTTAGCTTTAGCCAGGATCCATTGAATTTGGGTTTCTAACCTTTTTATCAGATTGTTCATCTAACTCGTAGCCTCGTGAGACCATCCTGATCTCGCGAGCTTTCAAGGTTTCACTCGCAGATCAGTCTGGAGACTCTCCGTTGAAGAAAATTTGGAGCCGTTCACCAAACGAACGTCCAATCAGCGTTGGCTTTGAGGCGGGTTGAGGTGTGACGCAACGAGAAGCGCGACAGTTCAGTCTAAAGAACATGGCGGCTTCAGCCGATGAAACTAGCGTTAGCGTGGCTATCGAGCAAGTTTTATGGGAATTACAGAGTATTTCTTCACTGAAAGAAGAGCAAAACACTGCTCTGGAGGCTTTTCTCAGAGGAAAAGATGTTTTTGCTCTTCTCCCGACTGGTTTCAGCAAGAGTTTGATCTATCAATTGGCTCCTCTTCGTCGTCGCTCTGTTAGTACGTCATATGCTTCGTTGATCTGATTGGTTTATTTGGCCCGTCTATCACCAACATAGGCCAATCAGCTAACCAGTATTTTCGCCCCTTCCCAAAATTACTTCAACGGAAGGTTTCCAGATGGATATGCGGAGCAAATCAGGTTATCTAACTGGTGCTTCTCTCTGCTCGGTTCCCAGACGGCTTTCTGGACGAGTTCTGCTGCGGGATGAAGTCCAGAGTTTCCCAGGACCCCGTCTCTTCGGAATCGGAGAACAGCTGGGACCAATCAGAACCGGGCTCTGTGGAGCCGCCGCACAGGACAGACTTTCAGCCCGGGTTTGAAGACCCGGGAGGGGGCGGGGTCACGGGACCGACAGACAGACTCCACCCGCCGCACTTAGAAATCCAGAAGGTTGCGGAACCGAAAAGGCCGCAGCAGAACCCCGACAGCTACGGCCAAGGTAAACACTCTGCAGGGGGGCAGCCCCCCCACCTCTCCCCCCGCCTCACCTCCCCCCCTCACCCAGACGCCGATTCTGCGCTGGAGGCCGCAGTCAACAGCATCCTGGAATGTTAAGACAGATTCTCCGCTTCATCCCTAAAGTCTGTGATTTGATTCTCTCTCTAGGTACCAATGCATCTTTTTTATTTTTATTTTTATTTGTTGTTCTCCAGTGTGGAGAAAGGTTTACTTTAGCGATACGCAGCCATGTAGCATTTGTGTCGTTTGTGTTTGAAGATTTCTGAAGGCATTAGGTCCAAGAAGCGTCGCAGGTGAAGGCG
Source organism: Cyprinodon variegatus (assembly GCF_000732505.1). NCBI lineage: Eukaryota > Metazoa > Chordata > Actinopteri > Cyprinodontiformes > Cyprinodontidae > Cyprinodon > Cyprinodon variegatus. The sequence goes on along the minus strand of NW_015150769.1, from coordinate 541,347 downwards.
GGCGCTTCCGAGGATCCGGGAAAGTGTGCAATGCAGCAGCTCGACAGAACCTTAAACAGTTTGTGCCATTTCCTCTTCCCCCCAAACACACCATGACGACGACGATGAGTGCCTGACTCTAGGTTTTTACGCGTTTACAGACGCTCCAGACCAGAGAAAATGCAACGAAGAACCGTATTTTCAGAGTTTACGTCCACGTGATGTCATCCAGCGCTCAGCTGCTGCTCAGTAAATTAGAAAAAGTTGATTTGTTTCAGTAATTATGCTCCTAAAATGATACATTTCAAGTCTTGACTGGTTTACATTAAGGTTTACAGCCTGAAAAGCTGTATGCTGCTAATATGTTAGAGATTTACACTAGACCCCCCCCCTCCTCAGAAAGACTCTTGGATCTTTATCTGGAAACAAAATCTAGAAAAATTTTTCCTTCCACTAAACTTTCCCTTAACTTTCATTGAGAGCTCCTGACAGCCGCCTGGTTTAGGAATTCCTTTTCTTTCCAGGGATTCATTGGTCTCCTAAAAAAGTCCTGAGAAACGGAATGATCTTTCTGCCGGGATCAAGAAAACAAGCAGGAGAAACACACTTTCTGTTTAAATGATCTACTTTTATTTTGCGTTTTGAGCTTCTTTACTGAAATAAACAGGTTTTTCCAGATAGCAGCTGGAAGATGAACCTCAGAGCTCCATCAAACCCAACTTTCCCCCCTGGCCTTGCTGAACTCAGACATCTTTTAATACCTTAAAGGTTTACAAATCCTAAAACAATCCGTACAAAACTTTCAATTCTGAAGCCTTTTTTTTTTTTTTTACATTTCAACCTTAATTTCGGTGAAAATCCTTCCTCGGTTTTTGGCGGATTTTCTTTACCTTACAGGAGGAAAGGTTTCGGCTTTTCATCAGGTGTTAAATGGTTTCATTCTGGATCATATGTGTTCGTGTTTTAATTCTCTCCACCAGCACGTTGGCGTGCGTTTTACCGCACCGAGGTTACGGCCGTTTCGCCGCGGAGGAGCGCTTCGTCCTCCGGTTTTTCCCTCTGAGCAGCAGAACCAAAATCAAACGGTTTTTGTTCGGCTTTGGGGTCGGTTCACCCGTCATTCCTCTCTACCTCCATTTGGTATCGGTGAAGTTAAACACATTTCATTTATGTTCTTTTGTGGTAAAATATGGAACAAATAAATAAAAAAAAGCAATTATTTAAGTGATTCCAATAACTGATCCGATCAAAATAACAATTATATCCAATGATTATTACTCAGAATGTATGAAAAAAAAATCATTTCCTGTAAAGCTCCATTAAATCCTTCCTGTTTTTTTAGCCTAATTGGAGCTAAATCATATATTTTATTGATTTTTTTTCTCTCCATAACCTCCAGAAGGAGATTTATTTCCTTTCCAACAGCTGCTGCACTCAAAAAAACCAAGAATTGAAGCAAAGGATGTTTGCATTTTTCGCCCCCCTGCAGGATTCTGTGCCTCTGCTTTTTTTTTTCACACGCTGGTGAACTGTTGTGCGCTCTGGATGCACGTCACGCCCTCCGCTGGGAACCCACTGTGCTCCCTCTCCTCCTTTACTCCCTTTTATCGCAGTTTCTCGTTGGTTTTCATCTATTTTGTTTTCTCTGTATGTTTTTCTCACTTGATTTGTAAAGTTTTTTGTATAAAAAGTATGAAAAGTTAAATGTAAAATATTTATAATTTTGTATGAACATAAAAAAACTATTGTTTCACAAGAACAAAGAAAAATACACGAGTGAAAGATATTTTTTTTTATTGTGTTGGCTGAGAGGCGCGGTTCTATAGAAAAAGGAGAGGCTGTCGTTCCCTGGTTTGTAGCTAACGTGTGTTTTCACTACAGCAGAGAGGAACTCAACAATAAAGTCATTTTGAACACGGCGATAAAAGCAGGTCCGGCCTGACTGAGAAGCCTCTTCTGTTTCCCCCCCCCCCTCATTGCTATGCTGGGAGGGTTTTCCACTAATCGCACCGTCTGAGAGGAGGAAGCTGGAGCTGCAGGAAAACAGGTTTAAAACATAGAAAAGGTTTTCACTGAGATCAGCCTCTTTAGGTTAAATTCATTTTCAATCAAATCTATTGGATTCATTTAATCTGATCAAGCTTAACCCTTCATAGTGCACTCAGTGAAATACTTTGAAAATCTAAATTTTCAAGCCAATAGCGTGATTGGAATCCAACAAAAGTGCTTCTATAAAAAACTAGTGAAAACCACTTTTTTTTTTTGGTACATCACCGTAGAGCTCATTGGATCCTCTACAGCGGCTCTTAAAATGCATATAAAGAGCAGATTTACTATAATAAATACCAGTATTAAAAGCTTTAGTGTTTTTTTTATAAGATGGAAAAGAATTAATATTATTAAAAGAACCAGAAATATGTTTTAAAAGCCATTTTTCTTTGAATTAGCGTGGAAATTATGTGTTTTAATATTATTTTAAAAGCTAAAAATACATTTCCTTTCCCAGCTAAGTTGTTTTTTTTGAAAAAGTTATATTTTGGACCTCTAAATAACTTTTATCGGTCGTACTCGAAGCAAAATGGCTCTTTGGATATAAAAGGTTGCACACCGCTGTCTTAGAGGCATTAATGCTGATACTGGAACTGATATTTTTTAGTTTATAAACCTAAATATAATCGTTTACTAGACTTATTAACTTTTGAACTTTGCTTTTTTTTACTTTTCAACTAACTTGTCCTATAAAGGGGTTAGAAAAAACTTTTTTTTTTTAAAACCATCCTGAGCATCATGGTTCAGCAACAACTCAACAGTGACATCTAGTGGAGGCTGTGATGCTCTGCAGCCACTCTATTCACAATAAAAAATAAATCAAAAGATTCTAATTAAAGTTTCTAAACATAATGGTTTGAACTTCTGGACCTTTTCTGGGTTTAATATTTGTGCTTTAAAGCTACGAAACTTCATGCAGTGAAGAGAGGAGCGTCCAATCAGAACATTTTAAAGATCAGAGGCGTCAATTAGCAAAGAAATACTTTGTTCCCTTAAGTATAAATGTTGGCTATCTGTACTTTATTGGAGTAATTATTTTGTCCACAACTTTTTACATTTAATTTTTATTTTTTTTGCAATTACTCTACTTTCTACTCCTTAAGCCTTTATAGGACAAGTTAGCGTTTTTTGACACCAACATACATCTTACAAATGGAGTACCCCTAGCCTCGCGAGACCATCCTGATCTCGCGAGCTTTCAAGATTTCACTCGCTAATATGCGGAGCAAATCCATTTGGCGGAGTCAGGTTAGAGTCTCAAATTGAAAAGTTAAAAAGCAAAGTTAATAAGTCAATTAACAATTATATTTAATTTTATAAATAAAAAAATGTAAGTGCCAGTATCAGCATTAATGTTTTTCATTAATATGTTAAGAAAATAAATTTTCGCCATTAAAAAATATTCGTATTTTTTATGTTACAAAGATAATAAGGTCTTGTTCAGGATTCCAGTCACACTATTGGCTTCACTGGAAAAAAAAATCTAAATCTAGATGACTAATTTTTTTCTTAAAATAAGTGCATTTGTTGTTGAATTGAGGAGATAAAACAGACATTTTGCCAATGGAACAAGACAATTTACATTTAAAATAATAAAAAATAAAAACATTGCATGTCTTATTTCAACTGCATATTATTGAATATTAAAAATACTCATTCCACTGACAAACTATCTCATTTATCTGCTCAAATTAAGGATAAATACACTTCATTTAAGACATTTTTACTTATTTCTAGATTCTTTTTCCAGTGTTGAAATTTTGATTTTCAATGTATTTCACTGAGTGTCCTATAAAGGGATATATTTTAAAAACTGACTAATTAGTTGTTTTTTAATTTAAGCTCATTTTCATTGTGTCCTGTTCTTTTTAAAAAATAAAAAAATAAATAACCATCAAAATAAATAGTTTAATTCAGATAATTCATTTCTTTGTGGTTGGACTCGGTGCTGCCCCGACTTGTTGCTCACCAAATAACAAAATAGTTTTTTTGCAGATGATGCAAAGTTAAATTTGACACTTTTACTATTAGTTATAAAAACTAAGAAAATTAAGTCTGAGGAAGTTTTCATCCAGAATGGTAGAAAAATGTTCCTTTAATAGGGTAGAGCAGTAACTCTTCTGTCCTTAACATTACTTTTACTTTTATACTTGAAGTAGTTTTAAAAATGGTACTTTTGCACTTTCACTGGAGTAAAAAAGAAAGGTAGATCCTCTGACTTCTATTAAGGCATTTAAAGCAGTAGGGTTTTTAGTAAGTAAATAGTACTTACTAAGGAGTAATAAACATGAATACTTTTGACGCCTCTTAAAGATTGAGACACTGCAGATACAAACTCCGTAGGTCCTTATCTGCAGGAGGAGAACCATTAAAAGGCTTTTTGACGTAAAGATGCTGCATTCATTATTTTGTTTGCCTGGATGTCTGCATCACAGCGGCGTAGCAGGGAGGAGGACCACCTGTGGTTCTGCTGAGGTACCAACCGGACCGGCTTCTGGTACCTTTGGCAGGATGGGATGGAGCCAAGACCAAACGGAAAATTAAATCAGCATCTTCATGAAGCTGGGCGGTAAAAAGCAGCTGGATGTGGCCTGAAGCTGGTCCATGGCTGCACTGAGGGATCAGTTCAGGCTGCAGATCCCTGATCAGCATTTAAACACCTAAACTTTTAATTCATTTATGAAGTAAAATTGTAAAAATGGTCGGTTACGGTTCATTTGCCAGCATTTATCATACTCTCAGGGTTCAGATCCAGTTCTACAGGACCACTGGCCCCTGTTTGCCCCTGTCACACTGGACCTCCAGCATGTTAGATTCTGTGCCTCCTCTGGAATCTGAAATCATCCAAAGAGAGAAGTTTGGTTCTTGTTGGCCCAGGTCAAAGGTCACAGCAGGAGTCCAGCTCTTCAATGCATCAAACATGACCTTCAAGATTAATTTTTTCCTTCCACTAAACTTTCTGTGCTTCTGCTTGAATCCAGAACTGTTTTATTCTAGTTTTCTTCCTGCAAGTCCAGTCTGGGTATTTCAGACATGGTTGCCTTCATGGTCCAGGACCGTTTTCTCTCCAACAGAATTTCTGAAGACAGAATCTTCTTTGTTAGAAGAAAACGTAAATGGAAAATTAAAAAATTGCAATGCGGAATTAAAACTTTTTTAATTTAAAAATTTATTTTAATACTGTATTTTGTTATCTCAAGTTTAATCTCTTTCTATAGAATTTATATTTTCATAATTTTTCATCAAATTTATTTTTCAGATTGGGTTTCAAATGCCTTTTAAAAGTCTCTAAAAATGTTGCTAACATGCAGACCAATAGAAACGCATCGTTGCTCCTTGTATATGTATGTATATATATATATACACATATATATACACATATATATACACATAT
>NW_015150769.1:531883-533715 GCF_000732505.1 Cyprinodon variegatus | reverse complement strand
CTTTTCAAAAGATGTCTGAGAAAGATGCAGAATTTAAATGCAATTAAATTGTTTGAGTTAATTGAAGAATTTCAGTTGGTAGTCCCCACTGATTAATTTACTTTAACTACTATTATTATTTTATTTATTTTTATTTATTTTATTTTATACTTTGTTCCAGCCTGTGCATTTAATTTTATTTTTCAAAAGCAGGAGTTGTGATATTTCTTCTTGTATTGAAATATTTGTTATTGACTTGTTATTTGAGATTGTTATTGTTTTCTTATATATTCAATAAAAAAAATAAATAAAAAAAATTCTGACTAGTTGAAACTCCATAAAGTAAATGAACAAATTATTTTTATATAATATTATTTATTGTTCGTCTAATGTTGTTTTTTTGTAACAAATGCTAAAGGACTCACTAAAGGACATTAATCATTGTCATGTTTTTGTTGTATACCTGTAAAAAATCAATAAAAATAAAGTAAAAAAAAAAAAAAGAATATAAAATGTCACGATAATCACATTTAATAAATTTTACTGCAAATTAAGGCCTTAAATAAAAAAAATTATAATTTAATAACTTTTAATGACCCACGGAAACCTTGTTTCACTATTGCTGCTTCTGTAACAGAATTAAAAACAATAAATGACAAAATAAAATAATGTGAGATGCATGTTTTATGGAAATATTTTTTATTGATTCCTGAAATGCGTCTCTTTCCTTCAACAATATAAATATATAAGTATAAATGTAACAGAGACGTTTCTCCTTGTGAGGAAAATGATTTTCTCGTTTCTGGTTCTGCTGCAGCAAACATGATTTTTTCGTCTTTAACAGAATCTCCTCCGTCCTGCTGGTTCACGTCTCAATCCTCCATCTTTACATCACGACAGCGTCAGGCGGTCCAACTCTGATGCAGGTTTTATTTTGAGGAGAACTCGAGCTTTTTTTGTTATTTTTTGCTCATTAATCTGCGTACTTCCTGTTTGCTGTAGTAGGATTTTTCCTGGGCTGACCGGGTCACAGCGGAGGTCGTATACTTTTCCTTTCTGCGGCCTCGAGTCCAGCTTATTGTTTCAACGCCAGCGGTTAAATAAAAGTTTAATAGAACAAATAATACTTTAAAATAAAATAGTAATCAGTAACCAGTAGATCCTTCCTGACCAGCAGCGGCTCTGATCCTCGGCTCCACTCTAAATAAATACTTGGTTCAGGTTAATAATTTATTCTAATAAAGGAATTCAGTCACATTCATAGAAGTGGTTCCGATTCTTCCTGCTTTTCCTCAGAGTCCAAACCTTCACGGTCAGTGATACTTCCTCCAGCGGCTCGACTCTGAGGACAAAAGGAAAAAAGTGGACAAACATGTCAGAAACCTTGGCTCCTCGGAGACGTGCCGCTGTCGGTGACACTCACTCAGATGGGGGTAGCTCCAGACGTAGCTTAGCACGCAGTATCCTGCCAGCAGCATGCTCAGACCGCCCACGCCGCCTTTCTTCACGTCAATGTACCTTCTGTAGTACCACAGCCAGCCTGAAAGGAGCACACACCAAACATCTGAAAAGTCCACCTTATTTAGGCCACCAACACCTGGATGAACCTGGAGGCTAACGGTGAGGCCGCTAGCAACAAGTCAGGACTGCAGAAATCAGTAATAAACTAACTCTGCAGTCCGTACAGCAAACCCAGCAGCTGCAGGAGGATTTTGCCTGAATCTGGCTTAATTTCCAACATTTGCTGAAAAACTTTTTGGCGCTAAACTCCCACTGTAAGGCATGGTGGTGGCAGCATCATGCTGGAGTAATGCTTTCTTTCCCACAAACATCCACACTTTGCAGATTATTAT
>NW_015150769.1:512028-530458 GCF_000732505.1 Cyprinodon variegatus | reverse complement strand
AGTTCCACGACAATCTACAGTGCCGTATATTGACGAAAATCCCACTTTTCATGCAGTGAATGGCCCAACCACTAGGCCAAATACTTATTTTGTAAATGCAATTGACTCAAAAACAATGTAGATAGCTGTAATTACATTACCTTTATTCTAAATATGAAATTGGTTTTCCTTGTAAAGTGATTTTGGATGAAGTCTACTGTATTTAATGCTATATGAATCCCCCAGCAGGTTGAAAAGCAGATGAGAATTTCATCCTCATCACGTTATAAACTGTGTCCATTTGAAAAAACCTCTCATCTTCTGCGGGCCACTTCTGGACATTTCTTTAAGCACAATGACAGGCTGAGACACTTAAGTGACATTTTGAAAAGAAACACAGAGCTGAAATATAACAAGTCAGCTTGTGTTCAAGTTGTACCTATTGATCCAGAGCTATCCCCTTTACTTGCAAGATGGTTCTGTGACCACAAAAGTAATTTAAATCAAGTTTTCAAAACTTTAGATTGTCAGAATCTGACATCTGATGTCTGAGTTTCCATCTGATGTTTATAATGGTGTAAAAACTTATCAAAATGCTGTTTCAGTCAGACATAATCCATTCAACTTCAAAGTTTTCCTCTGGAAAGTAAGGCTTTTCCTTTCACCACAATTACATTATGATTCATTTTCTTTGCATCTTGTAAACACTACTGGACACACCTACCAAAAGTCCACTTTCTTTAACCTTTTAAATAATTTTCTAATAAGAACAAATGTAATTAATAAATGTACCTCAATGCTTTTACATGTTAAGTTCTAAATATGCAAGTTCAAATCTGACAGAATGCAAACATGACACCAGATATTCAATGGGGACAGCTGCATTTATTTTGATTTTCCACAATCATAAACAATAATTGCACTGTAAGCAAAAATGCAAATATTTACAAACAAAAATCAATATACACAGAAGAAATATGATACAGGAAAAAAAAAACAGTCCTTCAGAATCATTGCAACAACATAACATCAAAAAAAGGTATCTGTGCTGAATCTTTCATTTTAAACATGTGAAGGGTTCAGGTTAAACTAACACCAGAGGAACATAAGATTCGAAAGCTGCAGCCACACTGTCTCTATGAATTTTTAAGAGATAAACATCAAATGTTTCTCTGTTTGCCTATCCTCTGCAGGGCTTAAGTTCAGTGCATTTTGTAATTGGTACAAACGTAAAAAAAAAAACAAAAAAAAAAAAAACAACCTCTGGGACTCAATCCAAGATGCACATGGAAGATAAATATTGTAGTGTTTGTTTTTCATCTAGACTCCGTCCACAACAGGGTTCATGAGTCACCAAGTATCACAGAACTGAACATAGGAAAAGTGACGGCATGTTCATCAAACGTGATGTTTTAGATCATCAAAGCAGCAAGTTCTGGTTCAGTGTGGGACTTAAAATGCAGGAAAATGAATGAGCGTTTCGTAAGTAGAGCTAGGTCTAATTCGTACGCGTTTCCTGATGTCTTTTAAAGAAACGTCAGCAATGTTTTGAAATAGAATTGTCTAAGTAGATTGTTCTCATTCACATGTTTGTGGAGCTTCTGCAATTTCTGCCACTAGATGTCACCACATCCTGCTTCTACAACCTACTTCCAAACAGATTTAGAGTCCTCATAAGATGGCAGAATGCTCTTTAAGGTCTAGTCTAGTAAAATGATCAACAGCTACAAAACTGTAACCATTTTCACGCAGTGTTTTTCATACTTTGCTGTTTGAATCTTTTAATGACATGCAACCATTGTTTGGCAGGAAATAAAATCAGATTTTTAGAAATTTTTTTATTTTTAGGAATAATAAAAAATTCTGTTTCTGTAATCTTGGCAAAAATATATTCTCTCAGGTTATTTGTAAAAGAATATCAACCAGTTGGAAATGATTTACTTCAGATATTTTCTTTGCAGATCAAAATCCTTGCAGATACATTTTGAAAGGGAAGAGTCATGTAAAAGTAGTTTCCTTCACTCATCTGACCTGTAAGAAGTTCCTTTAAAGAAGCTTGAAAGAGCCCATTAGATATCACTGATTGCTCAATACCAGGACATGGCTCATTTTTAAAAGTTAAACTATAGAGCTGCTCTGCTCCTCTTGTAATTGCTGTTTTTATGTATACCTAAAATAATTTTTGCAGCTTAATCTGGACATTACTGCTAATTTTTGCAACGACTGATTAGTTCTTTTCAGCTTTTCCAAGGTTTCTTTCCGTACCAAAATGATTCTAGTGCTTAAATATTTCTATATTAGAAGCACAAAGCTGGTTCCACCTATGCACCAAGTCCATGCTAAACTTGAAACCAATTTGATCCCACTGTAGCCACTACTAATAAGTTTATCTATACTGCATTTTACATTTACAAAAAATCTCAAGCAGTCAGTGGTATCAGTTTGGTCAAATCCAAAAGATTAATCTGAGCTCCACATTTTCAATTCAGACTAAAAATCTAATTCAAACTAAATGTCAACGTCAAGAGCTGTTAGAAATGCTCCATTTACTTATCAGCCAGGTTTGGCTAATAAATCCAGCATGAAAAAGCGAATGCAACTCGTCTTTGAAGAGCAGCTTCTAGAACTGGGTTTATGTCTGAATTTAGGGATCTTGTTTGAACCAGTTTATAAAACTGTTTTAGGAGAATGCGTGCAGCAGCCGGCTACTAAATGCCGACAGTCTTAAAAATCCTTTACAAAAATATTCTAAAAGGTTTTAAGCATCAGACTGATCAATTTGTGTTTTCAAAAAAATCTCAATCTTCTAAGATCCTTTTCAAAATTCAACAGCAGGGGGATCAAACATGAACCAAGAACAAGAGCCAGTACTGACTCTAGAAGAACTGGGACCACTTTGATAGGAAACAAAACAACAAAAATAGCCCTGATTTTTGGTCTGCTGTGGAAAGAAAATAGTCTGATGTAGTCTGCAGTGTTCTGCTGAACACTTATCCCCACCTAGTGGTCAGGTATTGTTGTTTCAGGTTTTTTTCTTTTAAAATGTTTGTTTCCTTGTCTAAAGTTAGAGGATGTTTTAAATAGAGGGGAAAAAAACCTGCTGCATGAATAGATCTCCACCTGGTTTTGTTTCTGCTTCAGGAATAAAAAAAAGAAAGAAAAGAAAAAAAGGGAAAGCTGATGAGGGCGACCAGTTTAATCAAAGTACGACTTCCAACGGGTGAACAGACACTTATTAAATATAAACTGAATCAGGTGTTATCACTGGAAATGAAGAGGATATTCTTAATCTAAGCAGTGCTGCCTTTGGTGCTAACATGCCTCTTCCCATTCACCTCAAATCACTGTAATTTTCTGTAACTGAGAAAAATTTTTCAAACCTTGAGAGTTGATGTGGAGCTGAAAGCGGCCGTCCCCACCGTCGATCAAAGTCCTGTTGTCCGGCTGCTTAGATCCATTCTCACACAAACACAGAATTGTTCGAGGTGAAGAAAAGAAAACTGTTCATATGTTTGTTCTGCAGACATCGGTGCTGCTCACCCTGATGATTCAGGAAGTAAAAAAAACAAAACAAAAAAAAACTAAGGAAAATATCCCAGAAATCATTGTCGCAGATAGCAGCTAGTTTAATGATAAGTCTTTCCACAAAATAATAAAACCATTTCGGTGCCTTCCGACGAGGAAAAAATGGTCAAATAAATTACCCTAACACAGACGGACAGATGTTGTCTCAGTTTATTCAGCCCAGCAGCAGCCCTGACAGGGCGTTCAGGTCTCTCATGTACGGGTTGTCGCTGAGGATTCGGTCGATTCGCTGCTTCTGGTCAGGAAAGATGTCATACAGCTTCCTCTTCAACTCTGACGTCTCCCCTGGTGAGCGCTGTGGCGGGGGGGATGGGGAGGGCGAGGAAGGGCGGCGGGGCGGATGCCATTCCGGAGGGCCAGAATGGGGCCAGTGTGCAGTGGGGTGAGCTGTCATGGTGGCGGGGGTCCGAAAAGTCTGGACGGTAACGGGCTGCTGCTGTGATGTGGCCCGGGGGTCTGCAGGCTGGAGAGGCGGGGGGGAACCTGGAGCCCTCCTGGTGGGAGAAGAAGAAACAGGATTTCTGATGTTATCTTCCCGTTTTGCAGAAAGAAAGACAGATATCAACTCCAGCTGATCAAACAGCTCACCTGTTATCCTTCCTCAGGAAGTCGTCCAGGTGGGGTCCGTCTTTTCCCAGCGGGTCGTCAGGAATCATGAAGTGATCCTCAACAAAGGTAAACTGAAGCAACCTGTCAGGACACAAGAAGTGGAGTTTAAAAACACAGGATTCCCGCAGTCATTCATAAGGTGTAATAACTCCACAGCATCATTTCACACTCTAGAAATATCACAGCGCTGCACAGACCGCTTCCAAACAGCATTTCATAGCACTAAAGAAGATTAGCAGTTTTATTAGCTTGTTGAGCTGAAACTCAGTTTTCCTCTGATGATGGAGATCTCCTCCAGCCAAAACACATCATGGAGACTTTAGCCTAAATATAGTTGTACGGTTATTGGCACAAGATGAACCTTCTCCATAATCTTCCCCTCCAGTAAAATCCTGTTTAAATGGGACACAACAAGGTACAATATCTCTGTTCTGTTTCAGTAAATATGCGACTCATCTGATCACAGCTACTTCTAAAAAATGAATAGAGACCAAAGTGACTCAAGCTGGAAAAAAAAACATTAGATAAGTAAAAAACTAAACAAAGTTAGAGGGGTGGTAGATGGATAGATAGGTAACTAACTGTGAAATTAACGAATCAACCAACTATAACTAACTATATACATACATAGCTGAAGAAGTGTCTAAGTATGACCCAAAGAAAAGGAATTTTGCTGCTTAAAGGTACAGTGCTTTATAATTACACCGATATAAATGGTATACATCTATATGTATGTTATTTATTATCACCTATGAACTGAAAGTATCAATCTTCATGTTTGTCTTTCTAAGAAGTTGTTAATAATTACATAGCAGTGGGTTTGTATTTGTGGAGGCAGACATCTCTTGGCTAGGCCTGCACAGAGCTAACAGACTAATGACTAGAGATTATGCTCAAATGGGACTGAGGCAAGTTAGGCCTAAATACAATCCTACACAAAATACTATTTACCAAATTATCTAAGTAAAACAGACTTAGACCAGCTACCGCCTGGTTATTATGAGACGACCAATTTAAATCGTCGACAGTTTCATTTTAATATTTTTTCTGATCGGACTTGCATTTTTTTCTTGCCCTCGGTCCATGTTTGTTTTAGTCAGAGTGCCCAAAACAGGTGGACGAATCACCCAGGCAACAGAGGAAAGGCGAGACTGCATTTCTGAGCTCAGGCGGGAGCAGCAGGCAATCAGTGTAATAACAGCGGCTCAGAGAGCTCCATAACTGAAAGAGCTGCCCCAGCTATGCCTCCTCTGGGGCTGAGACACCACAGATGGTGCAGCTAGCCGCTGATAGCTCAGGAAGAGAGCGAAGGAGCAGAGAAGGGCCTGCTGGGAAACAGCGCTGATGGAGGAGGAGCCTACAGCTGGCCCATGCTAGCTAGAGGCCTTGGAGGATCGAAGTAGAACAGCGGAAGATCGGATTAGCCCGCTGGGCGGATAGGGGTCTGAAGGCAGGGTGGAGGGTTGAGTTTTACCGTGAGGAGGACAATGAGACAACGAAGGAAGCGACGACGGCAGGCCAAGGCTAAGCTCTGGAGGCTAACTGTTGGAGATAAAAAGAGGGCTGCTGAGGATCAGAGGAACCGGCAGCCGTAATGAGCGTTGGAGCAGGATGAGAGAATGGATCTGCTGCTCCGTGTCTTTGCTGAAGGTAGAATAGCTTTTTTTAAAAGCCACTCACAAACTTCTTTAGAGCATTCTCCCCTTTCTCCTTGGTCAATATTATTCCATTTTGATTTTAAAACCCATTAGTCTGACTATTAGACATTGCTGAATATGATACACTGTAGCTTTAAGAAACAAAGAAAGCAAACAAGAAACTAGTGTGAAGGCTAAATATTGAAGTATCAAAGTCATGGACAACTATGTACTCACGTCAACAAGTAAAAATATTAATGTTAAAAATAAATTAAATTACCTAACAAAATAAACAACTAAACATCTGAAATATAATGTATCTAAATTAGTAACTCTGTAATTAACCAAGCAGCAAATCAAGAGTCTTAGCAACATGCATAAAAGCAACTAAAAAACAATAACCAATAGACTAACTTACCAAGCAGTAATCTAAGTAACAAAGTAATTACAGTAACAGTTACCAAATAAGTACCTAAACAGAAAAAAATGTTGGGAAGTTATTAAGAAGTAGCAAAAAAGTCCAGCTTCACTATTATCAGTTTTATTTGCTTGTTATGGAAAACACAAATTAATTTAATTCTGAACAAATACCCATTACAGGGCACCAAAAAAGAAAAACACTGGAAGAAATAAAGGAACAGAACTAAATCACTTTTAAGAACACTGGGATGTATAGATTAAAGTATAATAGTGAAATTCATTTTAATAAAAAAACGAACCCAAAAACAAGCGATCAGTGTGAGCGATCAGTTTGCTTTTTTTTTTTTACTTTAGTTTAAACAAACAATAAATCTTTATCCAGCAGCTTCATTGCTGGGTTTTCCAGCATATTGCTGGGTGATTCACCAGGTCAGCTTCTGACAAACCGAGCTCTGTAAACATCCCCAAATAATCACCTCTCTTGAATGATGCGACGCCATGTGTCCGAGGTGTCGACAAAGTCCCGCAGGTTGTCGTTGGTGACGATTATCCCGTCTGTTTTCTCAGCAAGATGCAGCAGGAACCTGATGGGAGGAAAAAAGGAGACAGGATGTGTTTGGATTAGACACTTAGGTTTTTCCCAGCGCACAAAGACCGGAGGGGAAACCTGAAGAGCTGAGTAAGGATAATTTTTCAGTCCCAAGACGTTTACGACCCAGTCCAGTTTTTTTTTAGGAATTTCCTAAAACTTTCCTAAAGATTGGCATAAAACAGATATTCAACAAAAAGAGGATGCTCTGTTTTATTTAAAGATTGTTTAAAGGTTTAATTTTAAACAGTTTTGTCCTTCCTAATTAACAAAGAAAATAGCAGCTCCTTTAACATCTCATTTCATCTCAGAAAGACTGCCGTTACCTGTCGTCATGTGAAGATATTCTCTGGCCACAGACTTCTCTGGATGGGGTGAAGGAGAGCAGCCGCAGGTCTTCCAGCTGGTTTAGGAAGTGTTGTTCTAGAAAAAAATAATATATAGAAATTTAAGATAGCTGGACCCAAATGCCTGGTCAAAACTGTTGATCTGGGTTCTAGAGTATCTGATATATTTCCTTGCATTATGCTTTGTCATTCCTGGCTGTTGTTTTTTGTTTGTTTTTTTTAAGTGCAAAGCTTTCTAAAATTTTGAATTTTAAAATAATTGTACATTTTTATGATTTAATGGAAAATAATTTTAACTACATAAAGAGTAAATTAGCTTACAAGGAATAAACCTTTATGTAAAGCCCTTGTCACGCCTTGACGATTTAGCCAGCGTATGTCTGACGTCCAAGAATCTCCTAAAACGCTGGCATACGCTGAACTTTCTATGTATTTTTTCAATTTTGGGCGTATGCATAGAGTATTCATTATGAGTCCAGAGTGTATGTCCAACAATAGCCTAACTTATGCATGACATGCGGCAGCGCAACACCCAGGAAATGTCGCAAATCAGTGTCATGAGGCGGGCAGCAATGCACCTAAAGGCGCCAAGCCTACATAAATATATTTCTTTGATCGGGATATTAACCTAGCTGCTATTTACCGCCCGACAAAAAAAAATAAAATAAAAAAGAATAAGTAAATCAAAAGAAAAAGAAAGAAAGAGGATCCATCACACTCGCCTTCTCACCCTAAGAGGGGGGTGAAATGTGGAGTACTGATGGTTTCCTCCTGTGAAACCCCTTTCATACCAAAACGCTGCCAATACACCATTAAACAGTAGCTGTAAGTTAGCAACAGGCTCATTGGTTGTCTGTAACACATCAAATATGTTGATGTGCGTTGGGGATAAGTTCTTGATAAGTTACAAATAAGTTATGCATAAGTTACTCATAGGTTTCGGATGAACTAGACGCCACGACATAAGTAACTTAAACCTAACGTATGTCAACGATAAAATAAATTACCTATGACGAACTTGGCGTATGTCGACATGTGCTAGCGTGCTCATCACTTATACCAAACTGATCCATAACTTATCCAATGTATGTCAGCGTTTTTGCCAGATTTTTCGTCCGTCAGGCATACGCTATCTAACCGTATCTAATTGTTAAGGTGTGACAGAGACTTAAGAAAACTCTAAAGAAAATCAACAAAAAATGCCTTGTCTTTAAAATTATTTAGCATTATAAGAGGTCAAGCCTGTGCAGATCTCATCCAAACCATTCCACATTACTCAGATCAAAACTGAACAGTTTTACTTTAGTTATAAATAAGTCAATGGATTCTTTGATTATGATATTAATTCACAAAAACAAACTGCAAGGCCAACCGAGGAGGAAACTAAAGAATATCCAGAAAGTCTTAAAATGAAGCTGCTTTATTCTCTAATCTGCTTTGAAATGATTGTGGAGGACTGACCCCAGTCTTCTCTCCAACGTTGCTTCTGTTTGTGAAGGCTCTATGTTACTGAGGCCTGAACTTTGACTGCGCAAGTACAACAGCTTTACTTCCTTTTTCAGTCATTATGATAATTTCCCCCTTTCTGCCAGACAAACATTTGATCTAGAATACTTGGCTATTAAGACCAGTTTATGATCTGTAACACAGCCAGGGACTGTGGCCAAGATTATCACTATATCACCAAGATGAATGAGACATTTTGCCCCTCAAGAAGACAAAACACTTCTGCTACAACTGTTCCCAAAAAAAGTGATCAGATTGTTTTTTTCCAACTGGACTATGTTTAACTCTGTAAATGTGACTCCTTGTGATATAGGGCATTATTGTGAGCACTGCCTATCCTCAGCCTGGGATGGATTTGATGGCACATTCGGTAAAAAAATATTGTTTTCTCTAAAGAAAGTTGGACTTAAGATGTATGTTGATGTTTTACAAACTTATCAAACCAATATGTATTAATTGCTTTCTAGATTTGTCATTATTTCAAACATCTGTATGCTTCACAGCAACGTCTACCATGAATCCTACTTTAACAGACACGCTTACTGTTGATAATCAGTACATTTTCATCAACAGAACAGAGGTCTTGGATAGGTCTTAGGCGTTAAACCCTATGGCAGCAGCTAACATGGTCTTCATTATAGAGCAGCTTTACCTGTAGCAAGTCGGTCTCTCTTCTGACGCCACTGCGGGACAAACACTGTGATCTCCCTGTGGCCCCTCCTCCAGAAGGTCTCCACAGCCAGAGCGATGCCACGGCATGAGAAAAACCGATGAAGACCATGACTAAAGAGTTGAAGGAGAAATAAAGGATAAATTGTATTGAGAGGTTTCTGATTTCAAGCTTTAAAACAATGCAAACTACTGCAAAGCAGCAGAGGAACATTTCTATCCATTTATTTGTGCAGAGGTGGCACTAATATTTGACATAAAAAATAAAAAAATAAAAAACATTGAAAACTGGGAAAAGCCATAATTTAACTGTGGAAAATAAGAATCTATCTCTGCTGTGCAGAAATTCAGCCTGAGACTCGATGCATAAGCATCTGTGACTGTGATGCAATCAGAAACAACACGCTGGAACTTTTTATAGATTAGCAGCAACTTCAAAGAAAACAGTGTTTATATTAGTATGATCAAAACTTCCAGACACACCATGCAAAGCATCAGCTTACACACAAAGTTGGTAGTGACGTGCAAAAACTGCAAGCGCACGTCACACAGCTCAAATAGGACCTGGTGGTAGGTAAGGGCAACCAAACCGCAACATAAACAACAAACAGCAGCAGAGATGAGAAACTCCCCGAGAGCAGGAAGCTGCAGAAAGACCTCCCAACTAGAAACTTTATCATGGTACAAAGATCTCTAAGTGTTCTGATGCACAACGCAGAATCTATTTTCATCCAGGTGCTGTTTGTCAGCTCTGCATCCAAACCACTAAACCGGTACGTGTCTGGGATTTTTTTTGAAGGTTAAAAATAGCAAAAGCATAAAATTTCTACCACTACTTATCCAGCAGCTGACGACATGAAAACAACAAAAACACGTTTCATATTCAGAACTTTCCTTTGAAAATGTCATTTTGCAAATATGTATCTTTCCAATTCAAAGAGCAAATAATAAATTATGACTAAAACTGAAAAAAGGTTTGATATAAGAAAAGAAAAAAAAAAAAAAAAGAAAAGAAAATTTGAAAAACTAACAATTAACTCAAATTAATAATTTTTTTAAAAATGTTTTCAGACTGAAAACATTTGCTCAAGTTTTACAAAGTAAGAAGCATTCGGTCCGCTTTGCAGATCGAGGCCTTCCGACTTCATCCTTGTCCATAAATATGGAGAATCAGGCAACTAAAAATAAACAAGGCACCTAGTTTAAAGAACTTGGGGCTCTTCTGTTTTTCCCATCATCCTACCAGACATTACATTCAGTGATAGAAAAACTGCTTAAACCATCCCTTCTTACTGGTCTTATGATTTGATATGCAAGAGTTGCACTGGAGAAGCCAAAGAGCCACAGGTTGCAGATCTTTGGTGTATAAAGAGACGGCAGAATCCATAACAGCAAAGTTTGAGAAAAAGGGTTCAGATAATCCAGTGAACCAATTCCCTCCAGACTTCTAATGTATCAACAGCCTCAACCTGTGCTTAATCTGAGCATAAATCGAACAGTGTGATGTATGCTTATTGAAGAACTACCAGTATTCATGAAGACCAAGGAACACAACAGACAGGTGAGGAAGAACCAAAGCCATATTTGGTCCTAAAACTTAAAAAAAAAATCTTTAAATCAAGATAAAACATATGTGTTTAGTGTCCTTTGACTGTGCTATCTAAATATTAATACATGTTTTTTTCTTTTAATTATATTTTCAATCATAACACCAGCTGTTTATACAGGGTATTAATCAATTTGAATTCTCTTTAATCATTTGCGTTCACTGTTGTTTATACTTTTTTCAATAATGTTTCCTTTTTTTTATTTTTATTTTTTTATTTATTTATTTTTTAAGTAGAGCAGTTTGGATTATCTTGCCACTGAAATGTGCGATAAAGACAAACCTGCCTGAATCCAACATCTGAAAATGGAGAAAAGATAGACCACCTGCAGACCTATCAAAGCATGGAAGTCATTCTAAACTGACAGGCCGGAAAAGGAGAGCATTAAGAGGAGAGAAGCCAAGAGGCTCCGAGTAATTCTGGAGAGATTTATAACTCGGGTAAAAAAAATGCCAAACAAGAAAACTTTGAATTCGACAATCTGCCGGTCTGGCTGGATGTGTGTGTATTTATATGGACATAGACAAGTCTGTCTGAGTGGATTTTAGATTTTTTACATCTTAAATTGCTAATGGGTTAGGAGCCAGTAAGAATTGCAATTCTTTCTACTATATTTTTTCAAATATAAAAATATATATCAATATAAAAAAATAGTTGTTATTGTGGAAAAGCTGCTGCAAAATGCAGCTGCAAACTATGTGTTCACAAAGTGCTGATGTAGGGGGCTGAGTAAAAATAAAATCTTAATCAAATATATGGAGGTTTGTCATTGCATGTCACACTTTAGTTTTTGTAGGAACTGAATGAAAATTATCTCCAAGTACCATATGTGCTTGTTCTTTCTGGGTTACTATCACATTGGAGATCTAGACTCACGTGGCTGCGGTTATTACAGAGACGCATGAAGGCAGCCTGAGCAGGTTGGAGTTTACAGAACATTGATGCAACTCAGAATATTTAGCAGGCTGACGTTATGTGGCCAAAATTTAAAACCAAAAGAAGGTTTTTGGGGACTAGCGGAGCAAACAATTATACTGTGAGTACGTTGCAGTTACAGCAGGGACTGGCACTTAAATGCTGCACGTCACTGCAACTTTTGTAATCATAAACTCAATAGAAAATTTCCCGCATCAAATCTGACGAAACTGTTGCTGAGACTCAAGTGTCTGACCTGAATTCATGATACTAATCTGGGGAAAAATGATAGACCTGTTTCACTTTCTCTGGTGTTTGTAACTCATTATAAACAGCTTAGAGTATAAACACGGTGCATTCAGAGGAAGATATTTCTCAGCTAAGGGTCAATATATGCAAACACTGGGGAAGTTCCCACAGCTGTTGAAAGAGAAAGTGATGAATGGCAGGAGAGGCGGGTAGATTATGCACCAGTCACCAAACTCTCTGTTAAAGCTAAAGAAGAGGGAAAATGGCTCCAAGTAATTTTGAAAACTTTAACCACTTACCACCCCGTTTATACCGCACGCCTACAAACAGTTTTTCAATCACTACCAGCTTTATGGACTTATTTTCCTTTTCTTTTAAAAATAAAAATAAAAAAAAAAGTCTACAAGACACCATAAAACAAAATAACTTTTTTGTAATCATAATATGAAAATATTTTTATTTCCTATTAAAGTTGTCCCGTGGTTGTGGGCTCCTTTTGTTTGTAATAATCCACTTAATAGATTTATTCAAATTTATTTTTCCATAATGTAAAAGAATAAACTCCTCATGGGGGTTTAATCCATCAAAACCTGTCTTTTTTCTCTCAAAAAGTCTGAAATTAGAACTTTAAAGCATTTTCTGGCGAAAATCCACTGGATTTTCCTATGGCCATGGTGGAATTGCTGGTTTTCAGCTCTATGTTAGCTCGCTGTAACAACAAACCAAGAGTTTCTCAGTGAAACGAGGTGTCCTGTGGGTCGCCTAAGTGAAACAAACAGGTTATCTCACAATCCTAGCGGCACATTTTCCTTCTTAAATTAAATCACACATGCATGCTGTGATGGAAGCCAAACCAATAGGAATCACATGGTGGTATATTAATTTCAGATAGAGAAACAAACTGAACTTTAAACTGCTGTGGTTTAAGCCGTTCATTTTGAGATGTTTATTACCCAAAGCTTGAAAGCCTGCACGTTAAAATGCATCCGGTTGCAAGAATGTGGGATTTAAGATGTATTTTTAATAGGACTTGCCATTTGGGTATGTCCGGCTTTTGTGCATAAGCTAAAATTAGGCAGGTGGTTAAGAGGTTGGATAGATTTTTCTTTTTTTGTGTGCCAGTCCAAATTCACTGCTTTGTACCAATTTCCTTCAGGAACCTTAGGACATTTTACTTCATAAAAAAGAAATGCTATAAAATATTATTTAAACATGAACTCTTTATAATTTAGAATCTATTTCATACAGATCTATCTAAAATGTTAATTTACAAAATATCCATTAATCACTGCTAATCGTTTTAGAGTAGAACAGGTAGAGTGGTTACTTAAGGTAATAATTCAATTAGGTTTGAAACAGTCATTTTGAATACTATAGCCACTTACCACCCCGTTTATACCGCATGCCTACAAACAGTTTTTCAATCACTACCAGCTTTATGGACTTATTTTCCTCTTCTTTTAAAAATAAAAAAAATGAGCTACTGCTAATTTTCCATATGAACATTAGGAGGCCTTCAAAGAATTATTATTCAAAAAAGCAGTGGTTCTCATGTGAAGCTCCCAGTGTGATTGCTGGTTGACATTTGTTCAACTAATTAGAAATTGATTGAATAAATTACCAATTTGTAGAGGTATTTTTAAAAAAGGAATTTTAAATTCTGTTACATTGTTAAATAAACTGTTGTAAATAATAAAATCACACTTTTAAGGATGTAGGTTTTAGTTAAAGTAAACTTTCTGATAAATCACAGGTGGGTGCAGTAAGAACAGTTTGGGAACAAGTGTTTTAAAGTATATTTTAAAAAAAAGCTACAACAATAGACTGGACTTATGTAGATACTGCTACACAGAAAACAGACAGATGAGTGGATGGAAGGAGAGTTGGATGGAATAACTGTAGATGGAAGGACATAAAGGCAGTTCGGCGACAGAACGGATAAATAAACTGGAAAAAAACGGAGTATTATTGGATGGCTGGAACTTCAGTGATCTGTGACTCTCTGCTCTAACACATTGTATTTGTTTAGCGGTATCACTTCTTCAACATGTTTTCATGCTCTGAAAGAGCCTTCTGATGGCAGGGTTCTCACCAGGATTTTTTATGAAGGTAGTAGGGGTGGAGGGTTGGGAATAATTGTATTGTAATTCTATAATTTTAAACTTAACAGCCATCACTGCTAAAATGCATTGTGTACGAAGCTCAGATGTCAGTCAAAAGTCCATTACAATCGTAGAAAATGAGCCTAATGGACGATAACCCTGGCTGGTGCAGGTGAGCTGGAGCAGCGGACATCTAAACCATGTAGGACACAGTCTGTTAGTCTGCAGTTGTCTGGTTAAAAATATTTACAATAAATTACAGTCAAAAATCATAATTAATGATTCAAACAACTATCCACAATGAATAAATATTAAATGCACTTTAGAGGATAGTGATAATTGGGCTATTGGCATTTAATGATGAAATGATTCTAATTAGGAAATTGTATTTCCTATTATTTATCTGCAATTTCGGAAGCAAAAAACCTTTTTAGGATTTTGGTTTGTTTAACCACCATAGATTTGATAGTAAATTTAATTTATAACTGCAATTGGCAATT
The DNA here is from genome assembly GCF_000732505.1 of Cyprinodon variegatus. Classification (NCBI taxonomy): domain Eukaryota; kingdom Metazoa; phylum Chordata; class Actinopteri; order Cyprinodontiformes; family Cyprinodontidae; genus Cyprinodon; species Cyprinodon variegatus. The sequence continues at coordinate 515,744 of NW_015150769.1, read as the reverse complement.
AATAATTAGTTACCAAACTCGCAATAAAAGGTTACTGTATCATCAAATCATTCACTCAAAAGAAATCTTTAAAGTGGTTGAAGACAGACTATCAATCATATAAAAAATACAGTAAATCTCCATCTATGCTAAGAAAGATTAAACAACACTTTAGCATAAAATAAAATCTCAGATTTGATTCACAACATCAATCCAATGACAAAGTTTTTTCACCCTTTACTTTCAAAATAACAAATTACCAAATGAGAAAAGGTATTTTAAAATCCTTCATCTTTTTTAAGATGTGACCTTTATTCAAACTAAACTAAATCCAAGCTGTGAAAGATGTTCTAAAACAAGGTGGCCGGTGCTGCCATTATTAACAACAATAACATGTTGTCTGGTGTTAAAGGTTCTCATTGCTGTGGAACAGGCCATTATGCTGTCAGCTGTCATCATTAGTTTGTTCACCTGAATTTCAATCAGCACAACGGCCACAGAAACAGCGTTTTTAATCCCCTTATATCTCCTTATTTGCATAAATAACTAAGACCTGTCTATTGGACGACTGCAAGGTAGGTACATGTAGATATGTTGATTTTATTTTAATTTAAGTGTTTTTAGGTGTGTGTATCAAGGGTTAACATTTCTGAACCTGCGGTGCCCCGCTCCATCACTGAGACAATTTCATGATTTATTGTTGGTACAAAAGCTTTAGCTATATCAGATTAGATGCTTCCGTGGCTATGCTTTATCGTGGGAATAGTGATGTACACCCTTAGTTTTCCTTGACACCCTCAACATGCTTTAGGTGCAAGTCAAACGTTTTGGTGTCATCCTACTAGAACACAGCCTTCCCCATGTTTGCCGTTTCCCCCCTAAGAGACTTCTTATATCTTTCTCTCCATGCAATATATGTGGAATGCACAACATTTGTCCTGATGAAAGATTCTCTAAAACTTGAGTTGTGGAACTCTGCAGCTCCCCCAGAGTTACCATTTTAGCTGCTGCATTAGGTAGTACCATCCATCAGCAAAGGAGTACAATCATATCGAGGGATTTTTTATTTATTTTTTTTCCCCATCTACAGCTGTCTAGGGATGTCATAGTAAAACAAATGGATGACATTTTTATGTGTATTTTTAAATCTTGTATACTAATTCTACTAAGTTACGCACCACCTCGTGTTATTCTGCCTCCTAAAAGCCAAATGAAACCCACCAGTTACTCATGTAAATGACTTGAATTAGATCGAATTGTTCTGAAATGACCCCTTTACTCAGAGAGTTTCAAGAAACTTAAATGGGGCTGTGCTGTCTGTCATGTTGTAACATTTGGCTGAACTGAGTCAGAGGTGTATATTGGGTAGAGTTCGGGTAAAGCAGGAGGAAGTAAGAAAGAAACAAGAACGTGAAAGGAAGTAGTTGCACAAGTGAGGAGTCAGGATAAGGTCATGCAGGATAATCTGATTAAAGAAAAAGTAAAAACAAGACTCCTTTTATCTTCAACTACACATGAAGGCTTTCATGCACAGGTTCTGTATCAATCAGCGATTGAAAAAGCAGATTTTTTTTCTTTTTTACTAGAAAAGATATTCTATTCTGAGAAACGCCCCCGTATGACCCGCCCTCGCATCGACCTGGTGCTACAGCTGCTTTCAGACCTGTGTACAGTCATAGAGAAAGATGATGAGTCACAATAACATGTGAAGGCGTGGGCAACATTTGGTGCACCCACACTCAGGGATGTAGCACAGTCCTACACGGATGGTTTGCATGGCGCGTGCATGGTGGATATGGTGCTGATGGGAAGGGTGGTGGCTTCAAAGTCAGAAAGAAAACATGTAGTACTGGTGGGGGACACAACGCCAACTTGACAGATTCGATTCGTCATCACTTGAGTAACAGCTTTGCATCTTCACACAGACTCTTCTTCTTAAAAAAAAGTCTGAAACTGATTCTATATAAATATCAAGTTATGACTATTACGTATTACCAAAATTTACTCCTTGTTTGGTTTTTACACCATCACAGAAAATGACGACTGACTCAAATGATGCATAAATACTCTCAATTTTAACCCATAAAAAAAAGCAATGACTGAACGCTTACATTATGCCAGTAAGTCCTGTTTACACCTGCGCTGCGGCCAGAGTTACATTCATCACCGCAAAGGTGAAGGAGCGAAGTGAGAACTGCATGATTCTTATCAACATGTTTTTTTTTTGTGTAAAAACCCTGATGGTGATTCTTTCAAAACATTCTTACTTTTGCTGTTAAAAATTACAGAAATAAAACATATTTTGTTATCCCTCAGTGAGGAAATTCAAAGTCAGGTCAGCATAGTAAAAAAATAATGTACACCCATTTGCCAATTTCTTCAAAGCAGTGTAGTCTGCTTTGAAGAAATTGGCAAATGGGTGAATTCAAAGAAATTTACAAAATAAGTATTTTCATTTCATTTATTCTATAGTTACACCAACAAAATCAGGACAGCTTAAAGAAACCAATCCCTGATGCCTTGAATGTCTGTGCCATAAACAACTCCTGCAAAATGTATGGAACTCAAGTAGTTTTCACATTTGCTAACTGTTTAAGTTGGTCAATATTTCTATAAGGCCCTGCTCCGCTGGTAGGGCTGGGTAAAATCGATTCCTTTACATTTTTGCAAAATCGATGTCTAGGGAATGAGATCTATTCATTTTCACATTCAAATAAGCAGGAAAGATGCACTCAAGATGACTTCAAGCCAGACAGCTGAAAATATAGACAATAGGTTGACTGAAGACATTGACAAATGGGGGCTGACCAGCAAACACCCTGTAGTTGTTACAGACAAAGCTGCAAACATGGTTTGTGCAGTGAAGATAATGCAGCTCATGAATGTCTGCTGTGTCATGTGTGCTTGGTCGAGTGAGGCTTCACTTTTCACAAACAAGTTTGCACTTTTGAAAAAGTTTTGTTCACATCTCATGTTTAAACTGTCTGATTTACAAGTTTGCATTTTGTGTTTAGTGTGACAGGAAAAAAACAAAATACATGAGTATTTAGAAACACAGTTGAACCACCTTCATTATTGTAAAAACAGATCGAATCCAAATTAATCGATTTAAAACTGTATGAATCAAAATCGAATAGATTCAGGACTTTGGAGAAAATACCCAGCCCTATCCGCTGGTGTATAAATAAGACATGGCAAAGAATCCTCCTTTCTCTTGGCTACTCTTAGGAATGACAAAGGCAAGAAACATTTAATTCAAGTACAGCAGATGTGTACTACTGTTCACATGTTTGGGACAATGGCTAGCACAGCTTAATGCAAGTCCAAAATCAATGAAAAGATTTACAACAGCGATGAACAAGAAAGGACAGGGATCCGGTTTAAAATCAATCAAGCATAGCAAGGAAGATCGTCAAGCAGTTAAAAATGTCATCACACACTAAGCTTTAGGGAAAGACATGCAAATACAGACAAAAAAAACTTTGCATACTGGATTCAACAAGTCTCTATGGCAATCATTAAATAAGATCTTTATGTAAACTGGTTTTATAAAAAATGATATCCTACCAGAACAAACATAACCAGCTAACCCACTGGATCAGATCAAAGTGAGCTAGGGCTGCAACTAACGATTATTTTGCAAATCAATTAACCTGTCAATTATTTTTTAGATTAATCGCTAGGGATGGGGATCGTTAATATTTATTGATATCGATACCTTTATCGATACTCCTTAT
>NW_015150769.1:494631-511518 GCF_000732505.1 Cyprinodon variegatus | reverse complement strand
ACCAGTGGTACTCTGAGCGGATGATGGAGACGGGCCCGACTGTGGTGCGGCGGCAGGAGGAGGAGGAGGAGTCTTTTCAACCCGGAGACAGTCGAAGGTACTGCATTTGGCCTTTATTTGGTGCACAATACTAATGTGCTTGGCCATTGAGGTTGTTTCCCCCCTTTACAAGAGATGATTTTGCAACATAAGCATTTGCATTTCGCTATCTTATCTTTATCTTTGAGCTTGGTAAAATGAAGCCAAACTTTAGACCTTTTCGTCCGTTCAGTCATCTTCGAGTCACGAGCGAAGTTAAGTGCCAGACTTCTCTTGTTTTACTTTTAATATCTGTTTGCTTACAACTTCATTCCAAAACATTGCTGGACATGCTGCAGTGATTGGATTGATTAGATTTAAATGCTGTGACGCGACTCGAGGGACACACAATTATGTTACAGGATCTCCGGGAGAAAAAAAAGAAACGACCAGACTCGATAGTGGCATCGATAAGCCCAAACCTTATTGATTTTCGGGTTTTGAAAAGAGTGGAACCGGGTCCTTGATAGAACCGGGTTTCTATCCCCATCCCTATTAATCGCTTAATAATCAGATGGCAAAAGGTTCCTTAAAGAAGACTTTTTATGAAATTAAACAGGTGAAACTGAAATGTTTCCCCTTGAGGAGTTCTGGGTAGGGGATATTGACAGAAGAAAAAGATTTTTTCTAACTTAAATGCAAAATGTTTACATTTTTATTTTCCCAGTTTTGGTGCTCAAGGGTTGGTTGCTCTGTCAGCTAAAGGCATGCTTTACAGGATTTATACTTCAGTTAAGGATTAATCGATTACTAAATTAGTTGACGATTGTTTCAATAATCAATTAATCACGATTAATCTGATTAATTGTTTCAGCCCTGAAGGACCTGTGTTTCTGTTGGCCTTTTTCCTTCCTAATCAGCACATAAGTCAATATAAGCAGTTTGTTTAAACTTTGTGAAAAGACTGAAAGCAACCAAGAATTTAACTGGTCCAAAATTAACCAATATACTCAGAACTTCATGAATAAAAACACAACTGATTCCAGTATGGACCAAAAACTGAAAAATAATATGTTTGGATTTTTGTACTTCCAGCTGATGCTGTGTGCAGACTCACGCCATCGCCACGTTGCTTCCGTCTATGATGATGTGCCTCAGGTCTGGGTTTCCCCGCTCGTTGGGCAGGTTCAAGGTAAAAGGAGTCCGCAGCGACTGGTGAAACCGAGCCAGACCAGTAACCGGAGGGGCCGGGGGTTCGTTTGCAGGAGGGGTCCGGGCCATGCCCCCCTGAAATCCTGTATGGGCGATGGTCTGATAGGCAGAGGGTGCTGCTCGGTTGATGGGCTGAGCTGACTGAGGAGGTCAGAGAAAGCAGAGACATAATGCTTTGATGTATGCTGTAATCCAGAACCAAACGTGTACAAATGCTCCCTGTGTGCAAAAGACAGAAGCTCATTTTGAGATTTGTAAAGTGGAACCTGAGTCCATGTGTAGAAAATTACGCCACAAAACAGAAAAATCGAACTACGGGATTTAAAAAGACAAAAATAGCAATAGTTTTGCTGGTCCTTGTTTTTAATACATGAAACCAATGTATGATTCCAGAGACTTTGGTCCTAGTTTACGATTTTGACCATCAAGCTAATTTAGAAGTTTGTCCTTTAGAGGTTTAACATCATAAATTCCTCATATATTTAAACAACTTCAATAAATACCAATTTATAACCATTATTTAACCCATTATTTAGATTTTCTGCCTGCAGCAAACACATCTAACAAGGCCCAAAGATGAGATAATAACCAGCCAACTGGAAAAAAAAAAAAAAAAAAAAAAAAGATATTCATGTTATATATAAAAAATATTAGAATAAACAGAATGGTGATGATGCATCAATAAGGACATTATTCAAATTATTTGGTAGGGATTAAGTTTTTGTCTCAGACTGATCAAATGTGTAATCACCGATTACACGGTTTGAATATCAATTAAGATTTTTAAGAAAAAAAGATATTTTATTCTGTCCAGCAAACTAAGATAAGTTGAGTTCTGGATTTTGACTAGGACATTATAACACCTCCGTTGTTTTCTTTTGCAGCCATTCTGTTGTAGATCTGCTGCTGTTTTTGGGATTAATGACCCGTCGACGACCCAATCTTAAAACAGGCGTCTGCTGACATTGTGCTTTAGTAAGAGTTATGGTAAAATCAATGACACAAAGTATAACAAAAGCCTTAATTACCACTATGCTTGATATTTGTATAGGATGAGGCAGATTTGTTTATTTTGCTTTGCATTTTTTAATTTAAAACAGCTTTGAATTAATTTATTAAAACTGCAGGATTAATCAATGGCCGATTCACTGTGAATATATGACGAAAAGTGTTTGAGTCTAAATCCCAGAACTGAATATTGCTGTTATTAACAGGTCCAGCCTCTTGATAACAAAACCTCTGATTCCTCTTTATAAGGAGACAAAGAGCCTATATTTGACAGATTAGTTACGATTACTTGAAGTTTATTGGGTTAAAATGGACTCAGATATTCAGGTTGTGTTGAAAAATAGTGCTTAGAGGTTGTTTTCCTCTCAATTTAAAAACCAAGTCAGGATCAAACAAAAACAGAAGAGAGGCAGAGGCGTTACTCACCCATGCAGGGGTGCTGCGCAGCGGTGTCATGTTCTCCACTTTTACAGATCCACCCAAAGTTTGAGTCCCGCATCGCGACAGGTAATCCCGCTGGGTGACTCCGCCCCCTCCTCGAGCCAGGTAGTCCGTTCGAGATCCAGACTGTGTGGTTTCAGGGTGTGGCATCGTCATTATCCGAGACTTTCTACCGTCTGCTGTTTTGGCATTAGTGGGAATGACGTCGTCGTCATCGTCGATCGTAATTACCTCATAGTTCCCTGCTCCACCCTGAGCACTGGAGCTTCTTTTGATCGTGATGGCCTTAAACAAGAGTTTAACGTTAGTTTTACAGAATTTAAAGAAAATGACATGATACAGAGCGGAGGACGAATGTTTCTTAGACAATCAGATATAATCAATGATCTCTGAAGGAGGTTTGTGGTTAGCCAATGTAGATCAACTTTTTATTTCTCTCCATCTTAAATCATCCTGAGTGAGATTAATATATTTGAGGTCAAGACCGCATTGTTGGCCTGGCTGACCAGCCGAGATGTTTTGGTCCCCTCTATAGCGATGGGGGTTGAGAGAAAGCTTCCTGGATGGCAAGCGAAAAAGTCTTCAAACTTGTTTTTTTTTTTTTTTTTACTTTTTTGGAATGACTATGACCTGGACTTATAGTTTTAGCGCTGACAGAATAGAGATAGGAGAAAAAATATATATAAACAGCAGTATTTATCAAGTTGTGTTTTTTAATATGTGAAGAAAACAGACCATGAAATTGATAGCATGCTAATTTGTTTCCGCACTACAGTAAGGGGATTATTGTGCTCATCAGAGACAGATTGAGAGCAGATAGTGTCTCTGTGGCAACTGCTTTTTTCAAACAGTCCTCTGTAGCGCCAACCTAATAACGTCCATACAGTTTATTTCCAAAATATTTGGTTTGCATCAAGATTTTAACTGTTATTTTATTGACTCTGCATATGCATAAAGAAACATTTTTTTATTCACAATAAACAGAATCTATCTTTTGTTTTTGGTCATCCTACCTTCTCCTAAGCTTGGAAATGCATCAGGGATCAAAAAATAATACAGTTAGACGTGAGGTGTGGTGTACCTGCTGTGTGCTCGTTTCACTGCCACTGCACTTCCGCCTATGTCCCAAACCATTGCTACTTCCTCCTCGTTGGCTCGGCTTTATGTTCTCCTTCGATCTCCCTGTGTCTCCGATCTCTCGCTCCTTTTCCCTAAAACGGGACACTGTGGACGAGGACACCGCAGAGGAGGAGGAGGAAGAAGAAGAAGAGGAGGAGGAGAGATTGTCAGACGCATGCACAGCGTTCATTTGTCTCTCTCTGTCTCCTCCTTTTGAGTCCTGCTCACAACGTTTGGTTTCTTCAACTATTTTCTCCAGGATAAGAAAGGTGTCCTCAGTCTGTCCTGTTGACTTGACAACACGTTCCACCACTTCCTGCTGGTAGCCCATGGTTCTGAAAAGAAAAGGGGATCCCACAATGTAATTAGAAGTTTATGTCAAATAGTAATGGGCTTAAGTTTTTCAAAGACTCCTTCAATATTAGCTGGGTCAGATACCTTTAAAAATAGTTTGTCTTAATAAATAATGGAGGAAATGAGGCTTAATTGATACATTAAAAATGTCAAAATGCATTGCATTATTATGAGAATTTACCTGAAAAAATTGACCAGGCAGCGGAGGTTGGTTTCCGGGCTGACTGCCTCTCCATCGTCTGGGATGCCCTCGTAGGACTCCTGTGTGATTGGACCGGCCACTGTGTTTGCCTTTCCTGAGTAGGAGGAGGAGGGCGTTGCGATCGTTGAGGAAGCAGATGGGGTTTTGGACCTGCAGCTGCTGCCGGCCCCTCGAACCTCCCTGTCCCGGGTACGCTCCCTCGCCATTCTCTCAGGCGACTCCTCCTTCCGCTCCAGTGAGTATTGTCTCTTTGTGTCTCGAGTCTCACTCTCGGACGAGCGCCGCTTGTGTGAGGGCCGAGTGCCGTTGAGCAGGACCCCCTCTTGACCCACCCCTATCCGGCCCCCTGCTTTCCCGCCTCCACAGACTGAAGACGCTGCACCACCTTTCTCATCGAAGCTGGTGTCCAGGATGCGGTTGGAGAGTTCCGTCACCGGAGTGCTGCTCTGGGAGCGGTCCTGATCCACCTCTGCCATGGTGGGTAGCAGCACCTGGTTCACCTGAGTGTGGAAATGGATATCATCATGATGCTGGGTAAAAAAAAATAAAATAAAAAATAATTTCCTTTAAGTTTCAAAAGACTTATTGAGATAATATACACCAGATTTGCTAAAAAAAACTGTGACAGATGAGAAACACCCAAACTTATAAGTTAACTTTTTAATCAACTCTAAATGAATAATTTGAGCTACAATTTGAAAACTTATAAGCAATTTACACAACCCTGTACAATAAACTGGTTATACTTTGAACTGAACTGTGGAAATAATGTAAATTTTTTAACAATCTTCTTATTTATTCATATGCCCCTGTAGGTATAGACATGCATTTTTGAAGCTATCTAAAAGGTATGAGAATCTTCTCAGTATTGTGATTAAATTCCATAAACTATGTAGAAAAGACAAACCAAAGCAGATGTGTTTGTGCTGGTGGGGCTGTGAACCAGTCCCAGTAACTCTTCCTTCAGGGCACTGGGCAGCAGCAGGAGCTCCATAGTGTATTTATCATCTCTTTCTTCCACAAACGACTTGAACGCTCGCTTCACTGCCGATTCTCTGTCACTTGGCAGACTCTTTTTCTCCTGCACATAAAACAAAACCAGGTTCAGACAGAAAAAGCTAAGTTTTACTTTAGGAAATGACAATAAAACATGTGATAATTGCTGATAATGTTCATAGCCACAGTGGTTTAAAATTTGGACTGAGCAATAAATCAATATCAATATAGATCTTGATAAACGATTGGATAGCCAATAATTTCATTGAACACTGATCCAGAAACGCATGGCATTCTGGGGAATGTAGGCAGGGGAAAGGTAGGGCTGAACTTTCTTTAAAGCAGGGCCGGTGTCCTGCAACTTGAGGAGGCTTCTCGGTTTCAATAAACCTCATTTCAACAGGAGCTCATTAGCAGGGCTTGATTGCATGCTAGTTAGGCTGATTAGCCCTATCATTCAGGTGCGTAGGGCAAGGGATGCAACTAAAAGTTGTAGGACACTGGCCTTTGAAGATTTCAAACCACTGCTTTAAATGTTTAATGTTAAAGTTTTTGATCACATGCATACACCTGCACAATATATACATCCAGCATTTAGCAAAGATAATACTACATGGCTGTACATGTTATTTTGCCATTTGACCAATTAGATGATCCCTTGGAAGATATGTTGCCTACTGTAAATTATATTGAAAAGAAGTTAAAAAGGAAAAAAGTTAAGTAAGAATAACTGAAAAGTTAAAACGTTACAAAGTTAATACACTAAGTCAAAAAGTTAAAAATGTAAGTGCCTTTATCAGCATTAATGTTCTGTTACATTTCTACAAAAAAATGTTTCTTTTACTGTGACTTTTTTAGCGAATTTCTTATAGAAGAACTTATGTTTTTTGTTTTGTTTTTTTACATATTAGGAAAAGTGACTATTACTTGTTATTACATTAACCTGGATTTTTACCATCAAAATAATAATTAAAACTTGATTTATTTCAATGAGTGCGCTATAAAGGGCTAGAACCAAATTGGAGAAAATATGAGAAATGTTTTATACTAAAGCTGTTTAGATTCTCAATGGGTTAAACCTAACAACTAAGTCTAAACCTATACTTAATGTATTACTGCAGGTTAAATCATGTGTGACTATGTATGTGACAAGTAAACTTTGATTTAATCTTTAGTAACCATCAAGACACCAGCCTTACTTGGAAGAGTGCCACAAACTGCTGGACTCTACTCTGAGCCATCACAACAGGCTCAGCTCGGCCCACCAGCCACAGACGACCCGGCTCTGGCACCAGAACCTCGGCGCTGGTGTCACGTATTAGCCTGTCCAGAAAGAGGCCCCTGGCCCCAGCGAAGATGCAGTGCATGTCAGTAGGATAGCGCTCCTCTTTCTGCAGCTCTGGGTCGCAGAGCCCTCGGACATACTCCTACAGAAAAAGAATGAAGAAATGGAGAAGTAGAGAAAAATAAAATTACATAGATCCAAAAAGATAGAGAGAATAGAAGAACTAGAAAGCTGAGGTTAGAGTGCATATGCAGATATTAACGCCTGGCTCTTAAACTGACACGTAAAGGTGAAACCAAACGATTCACAATGATTCAGGGACAGACCTGGCAGAGGCAGATTGTAAAATGAATCAGCTGTGGGACGGGTGAGCAGCTCTCTGACTGATAATGTGACATGCCCAGTTAGCATTAGTCAAACACTCAGCATGTATAACGTGACTAAAAAAATAACCCAGACAGAAAAGCTCAGATTTATTTTAATAACCAAAAAGAAGGACATGTAGTTATCAGCTGGAAATCTTAAAAGTGAAAAAAGGATAGTAATATGAAATATTTTTTTATAGAAAGCTGAAGAAAAAAGTCAAACATCAGGTTTATAAAAAAATAAAAAGTCATTGTAAGGTAGAAAAACAATCTGTATACATTTCATAATATAAAGTTAGATTTCTATAAAGAAATAATTTGTTTTCTATTTTTAATACACTTAGGCTACATTCACAATGCAGTCTGAAGTGACGCAAATCCGATATTTTGGCCCACATGCGACCTGTATATGATCTTTTCATGGCTGTCTGAACAACACAGATCTGATTTTTTCCAATCCGACCCAGGCCACTTGGCTATGTGGTCCTGAATCCGATACGAATCTGATCTTTTAATGCAACCTGTGTCTGAACCGCCAGGTCGCAGTCATCTGAACTGAATGCCATTAATAACCAACAGAGGCCACTATTTTGGGTCTTGCTATGAAGAAGCGGCAAGAAAAACAACAACCATGGCAGATGATGATGGGTAGAGCAGTATTTATGTTTAACCCTCTTGAAAATATTTGTGCCTGCAGGCCTGCGGTGTGAACCAAACCTTAGACTCAGTTCAACAACTCTGTTCAGGTTGTTGTGTGTAATCTTACAGAGTTCTGTCTCTGTGAAATTGTATTGAGTACAGTGGTCAATGAAGGCAGGCAGAGTTTCAGATATGGATCTAAATAAAGCAATATTAAGACCAGTCATAATAAAAGAAAGTATGAAATTAACATAAAAAAATATTTAAAAAGAAGAACATCATTTATGATAACTACAATCTTAAAAACTAAATGTTTTAATGCCACTTAAGCACCAAGTCTTGCATGCAGATCTCCGAGATGATCATCTTAGGTAGGCGTTCCTTGCATTCAGCCTCTTTGGGCTTCTCAATAGACTAAGGTGGTACTCATTGTGCACTGAGCCTTAAAAAACCCAACCCAAAACATAGGTCTAAGGCTAATTAAACCAAACTAAATGATTTTTCTGCTTACAAAAACAACCTTAAATGCAGGTATCACTACTGCTGCTGCACTCTGACACCGAAGGTATAACTTGCCTTGCAGGATTTGAATCACAGCCTTTGCTCTTTCTGCTTAGAGTTTGCATTTTCTAGCTTCCTCCCACTCTACAAAAATACCTTCAAGGCCTCAGGTATCAGTGTTTGGATGGATTTTTGTGTTGTGAAGGACTGAGAACATATCCAGAGTCTAAACTGTATCTCTCCGAAGAGAAAGGAACCAACCAGCGTGACCTGGTACAGACTACTAATGCCACCATTTCTAAATGGTGGCATTAGTAGTCATTAATGCCATTAATGCCACCATTTCTAAAAATAATAATGTTTAAAACACACTTGGCTAACAGATTAAACTCAGTCTGTATTTTATATAAAAATAACCCTTTTCCAAAGTCTAAAAACTTTAAATATAATCGTGATCATATTGAAAGCTTTGATGAATCAGGATGCAACATATTCATGACAATACATGTAAACCAGGACACCGATCTTAAAAAGGACTTCAGTTTCATAGTTTTAAAATGTCAGGAAATGTAGAATATTGAAAAATATAATTATTCTCTTTCCCTCTCACCTTCTCAGACCTAGAAACATTAACTCCTAACTTTCTAACTTTCAAGCGGTAATGAAAACTGTTAGCAGTGAGCTAAAAACTACTATGTGCCCCTGATGCGACAGGTTGTTAATGTTATTTTTTAGTCTTGCTTGACTAGTAGAGCTCAGAGCAGCTGGCAACACACGAGCGAGACTCATGAAAGAGGATGCAGAAATGAGAAAGAGGCTCTTTAGTGGGAAATAACGTAGAAGAAAAAAAAAAAAACACACACAAACTGACTGGTTAACTGTTGATTGAAATGATTTTTTCTTGAGTAATCCAACATCATCTCTGAATGCAGACGAAGCTCACATGACTTTAAAATCTGCTCTGAGTTGACACTTAAATGATTGAAATGACTCATAAACAGAAGGTCCTGCTACCGCAGTGCCCCACAAGTCCAGATCTGAGAAGGATCAGATACTAAGTCTGGTAGGGTTGAGGACAGCTTTCAAATAATTCTGGACCTCTTTCATCAGATGATTTCATTGGGTGTGTTCATATAAGTGCCGTATAAAAAAAAATTTAAAAACAGAAAGTCTACTTCCTAGATGGAGATCCCCTGGTTTAAATGCAGTCTGAAACTGCAGCCTTGACGGTCAGAAACGTTCACTTAGCATTTAACATTGTGGAAAAACAGACAAATTGAACATTACTTCACTTGGTTCACACCAAAACTTCCTCTCATAAAAAAAATGTTTTTGCCACTGTGTTAAATCTGCAAAATAACTGAACAAACCATGCAGCTTTTCAACAGCAACAAAATGTCCTTCAGATCTATACAACAATAGAACAGAATAGTGGGGAAATTCTGTTGTACAAGAGAAAAATTAACATCAGATTAAAAATTACCATTCACTTATCAAACTAGCAACCTCAGATCAAACGAAATGTAGGATGATTAGAAAGTATAAAAAAAAAGTCTACCGGTACATAATATTTCTGAATAAAAAGCTGTAATGGACCAACCACCTTTATTCATAAATTACTTTAAACACCCTCAGGACCAAAGCGCTACACACAATACTAAGTACAAATTAATCAATTTAAAAAACAAACAAAAAGACATAGAATAATAGAATAAAACACAGTAAGACAAAGTCAACGTCTCAGATTGTGTCAAAGGCCAAGGAAAATAAAGAGATAATTTAAAATCGGAGTGAAAAAGCCTCTCCGAATGCCCAAGGGACGATCATTCAACAGTTTGGGAGCCGTTACAGAAAAAGCACGCTCCCCTCTCATCTTACGCTTCATTTTTGCCACCCTCAGAGACTACTGGCCAGCTAACCAGAGGGAACGGGAGTGTTTGAATATAGCAGCTCAGACATCAGCCGTTTAGAGCGTTAAAAACAAAACAAAAAAAGCATTTCAAAATTCTGCTTTTAAACAAGTAGAAAATGCTATGTAGCGCTATGTAGCGCACCTTATGCGCTACATAGTGCACATAAGGTGCAGAAATCATTCACTGAAAAAGCTCTGCGGGAGCCTCGTACTAAATATCAGCGAACAAATGTCTAAAACATGTCAGGAAGAAACCACAAAAAAATAAAATAAAATACAGGCAGTGAGGCTGCTCGATTTAGTTTTATGAATGTTTGTGATTGCATTCCATTCATAAAAGCAAATTTATGAGATGGCGAACTTATAGTTATATTTTATTTAATTAGCTTCTAGCTTAAACTGTAATGTGTAATGAAGTGTAGTGTATATTACATTATAATTTTTGTTATATATATCTCCTGAATGAGTTCTTCCATTTGGCCGGTGTGGGATGGCTCAGGGATCACCATAAATATTAGATCTGTCAATCAGCTCCACACACTGTATGCACAAAGTGCAGTAGTGCGAAGTTGAACCGGCAAAGGTGACACACGCTTCCTTCCAGTGCTCCCCTGTGAAGCTGGTCAATCTAAACCAGCCGATTCAAGCACCATCATGTGCAGGCAGGTCAGTAAAAACGCTAAACACATGTTCTCTCACAATTACACATGACTTTACGCTGCAATTTATCAGCATGTGTGTTAACCTGGTTAATCATCATCATATCTGACTGTTTTGGAATTAATCTGATAATCTTTTATTTTCAGATACAGCGAAAACAGTAATCTGAGAATACATTTATGCTGGTCAGCGCACTGGCTGAGGATTCAAAAGCATCATCTTAGGTGGTTTCCATTACTTAAGGTGAGTTGGGTTATTTTCTGAGGGAGAAATAAATGTTTTCTAACAGTTAATCAGTCATATGAGGTACAGTGAGGAAAATAAGTATTTGAACACCCTGCTATTTTGCATGTTCTTAAACTTAGAAATCATGGAGGGGACTGAAATTGTTACCATAGGTGCATGTACACTGTGAGAGAATATTTATTCGTATGATACACCTGCAAATAAGTACTCAAACACCTGTCTATCAGATAGAATTCTGACCCTCAAAGACCTGTTAGTCTTCCTTCAAAATGTTCAAGTCCAATTATCCTAATCTAGATACACCTGTCTGAGGTGATTAGCTGCATAAAAACACCTGTTCACCCCATCCAATCAGTAAGAATCCAGCTACTAACATGTCAAAGACCAAACAGCTTTCCAAAGACACTAGTGAAAAATTTGACTGGAAAGGGCTACGGGGAAATTTCCAAGCAGCTTGGTGAGAAATGCTCCACTGTTGGAGCAATCATTAAAAACTGAAAGAAGCTAAACATAACTGTCAATCTCCCTTAGACTAGGGCTCCATGCAAGATCTCACCTATTGGGACCACCGTTTCCAAGGTTACTGTTGGTAATACACTAAGACGTCATGGTTTTAAATCATGCATGGCATGGAAGGTTCCCCTGCTTAGACCAGCACATGTCAAGGTCCGTCTTTAGTTTTCCAATGACCATTTGGATGATCCAGAGGAGTCATGGGAGAAAGTCATGTGTTCAGATGAGACCGAAAAAGAACGTTTTGGTCATAATTCCACTGTGTTTGGAGGAAGAAGAATGATGAGTACCATCCCAATAACACCATCACTACTGTGAAGCATGGGGGTGGTAGCATCATGCTTTGGGGGTGTTTTTTTTGGACATGGGACAGGGGGACTCCACTGTATTAAGGAGAGAATGACCGCAGCCATGTATTGCTAGATTTTGGGTAACAACCTCATTCCCTCAGAGCATTGAAGATGGGTCGAGGTTGGGTCTTCCAGCATGACAATGACCCGAAGCACACAGCCAGGATGACCAAGGAGTGGCTCTGAAAAAAGAATATCAAGTTTCTGGTGTGGCCTAGCCAGTCTCCAGACCTAAACCCAATAGAAAACTTTGAAAGGAGCTGAAACTCTGTTGTTCTCAGCAATAGCCCAGAAGCCTGACTGATCTAGAGAAGATCTGTGTGGAGGAGTGGGCCAAAATTCCTCCTGCAGTGTGCAAACCTGGTGAAAAACTACAGGAAATGTTTGACTTCTGTAATTTCAAACAAAGGCTATTCTACTAAATATTAACATAGATTTTCTCAGCTGTTTAAACACTTATTTGCAGCTGTATCATACAAAGAAATAATTAAATGATTTAAAAAAAAATACGTTTTTTTTTTAGATTATGTCTCTTACAGTGGACATGCACCTCTGATGATAAGTGGGATAATTTGAAAAATAGCAGGATGTTCAAATACTTATTTTCCTCACTATAAATATTTGAAGCGTCAAAACTTCAACAAATGTGTTTCCATCTCATTTTACTCACATTTACTCTTTTCAACAAGTCAAAGACCACATCAAATTTATCAAGTTGATATAAGTTTTGATGTTTTTAATCAAGCTCTTCTGAAGCTATACTTTTAAATGTGTAGAAAAGCATTGATGGAAAAAAAATCTACTGTTCAACAATAATACCAACTTTGCATTAGCTCTCATTATCCCCACCTTCAATAAGAGCACCCCAGGATATGTTGATGTTGGTAAACAGAAAAAGGTTTTATAAGGGAAAACGTCACAGTAAAACTCTTAGTTTCTAATAACTTGTAATTCATTGCAAGAGTTATAAAACAAGATTTCTTTTTTTCTTTTTAAATCACACATACCGTCTCCCTCAGGAGGCTCAGGGGTTATAATATAATACTTGTCCATAACTTGTCGGATTAAATGCAGGTTAACTAAAAACACTATAACTCGCTGCATCATAAGTTGAGCTTTTGTCTGTACGCAAACTGAAGCCCACTAAATAACATCCCACTAACTCTAAAAGTTTACAGAAACTCAAAATACATAATTTTTAGAAGNAACAAAAAATCTTTAAATAATCTACTGACGATTAATTCATTAAACAAACTTTTAGCGTAAAAAATAATTCAAATTTTTATTGATCAAGCTTGAAACTAGAAATGTATTTATTGTAATTACAGTTCATATTTAGCTCATCAACCTGTTAAGGAATGAAAAATGTAGATTACCCAAGGGCTAAAATGTTTGTGAAGTTATGTTTTTGGAATCAATTATTAATAATTACATGTTCCAACCTTGTCTACAATAGATAAAAAACCAAAACAAAACAGATTCATGTTTTTTTTTGTAAGTTTCTTTTTTTACAAAGTGTTTTTGTCCATATGTGTGGACTGCAGTATCACATTATCACTTTAGAAACACTGACCTAGTGGTCTACTTCTTTCATTTCCACCCCTGCTTTCTATGCTAGAAACAGCAGCAATTTGCTTAAGCAGAGTTTAAGTGTCTCACTTCACTTTGTTTACTTCTATAAAACAATCTTAGTTGGAAGAAATTAATGATTAAGAGGAAACTATAAGTATTGCTAAAGAAAACACAAGCTACAAAAATTTAGTTAGGAAAAACTAAGCTATCTTAACAAGAAGTTTTTATTTTGAAAGTAATTTTAGTTGATTTACAAATCCCTGCCAAAGAAACATTGCTTGAAAAACCACATAGAGGAAAATACAACTTCATAATATTCACAGTAATATTACTGTCACCAAATTAGGACTTAAATTAGGGACCTTAGTGGAACCAGGTTTCATGCTGTGGCTCTGAGCCTTTTTTATGTCAGTTTTCTTTGTGTGTTAAAGTTTCAGGCTGTGTTGCAATAAACACTGCTAGTAGTTTACCAGGCAATTTGCAGTTTCAGAAAAAACGATACCTTAAATGCCAAACATTCCTGATAAAAATGTAGCCAGGGTTAAACGCTCAC
Source organism: Cyprinodon variegatus (assembly GCF_000732505.1). Lineage (NCBI taxonomy): Eukaryota > Metazoa > Chordata > Actinopteri > Cyprinodontiformes > Cyprinodontidae > Cyprinodon > Cyprinodon variegatus. The sequence continues at coordinate 497,572 of NW_015150769.1, read as the reverse complement.
ATTTAACTGAATATGAATAAAGATGCTTTACCTGCCAGTGCAAGATCAAGTTTCCTTAAAAAAAAAAACAACTTATTTTGAGATTTTAACAGTGAGGATCATTTTCGAAAGTTTTTTTTCATGTTTTAGAAAGACACCTCTACAGTCAAATACTGAATTATTTTTCTGATTGAACTTAATATTAAAGGTCCATTAGCTGACATTTATTCTGCCTCTAAAACACTCATCAGTCCATAGTTAACACTTTAACACTGATTTTAAAACACTTTTTTTTTTAAATATTCTATTTCTTGATGTAAAATGAGGATCATGGATCACCTCAGCATTGAAATCGATCAAATGTAAAGCTAGCAACACTCAACGGATGTTTGTTTTGACACAAATGTGTTAAAACATCTCTTAATACCAATTAATATGATCTGGGAGGTTATCTAAACCAGTACTAATTGGGTTTGAGTTAAATCAAATCTGTAGTTTTAATCAGATTACAATAAATTCAAGGTTTTCAGGTGATTTCTTTAGCTTTATGTGTCATGTTTGCACTTTCAAAATGAGAGTTTGGCCTGGAAGGACCCAGTTTCTGCCCTTTCATGTGGAGGCCACTGATATACAGAGTTGTTTTAGTTTTTCTTTGCTACTTCCCTTATAGAGGAGGGGATTTATTCCTTTTAACAGTTTTATCTGCTAAAAAAATATAGATTTAACCATTATTTAAATGAATGACATGTAAATCCTATTTAATGAGAGGAACAAACATTCATATGTTACAAAGAAACACATGGATTGATTGTGTCATAGTAGTTCAATATGGCAATAAATGAGTTAAAAGACTTCTAGGCAGAAAATTGAGGGAGAAACTAAAAACCAAGGTTAAGGTTTTAAACGCAACAGGAGAGAGAAAAGCTGTTGGTCAGTAAAGTTGGTGTCACTGGCACACCTGTTCATGGAGGAGTCAATCTGGACTTTATGTTTCTTTATTTCTAATAAAAATGGCCTCATACCCCAATTAATATGTTACTTGTCTGAACATCCTTACGTGCTGTTTTGTTTTTGTTAACAGAAGGTTTAGTTATACCCACCTTCGCCTTGGACACGTCGTCTCTGTCCCCCCGGAGCTGAAGCCATATCTGCCGGGTTGTTTTGCTGCCGTGCGGCTGTCCTGTATGGTCCAACAGACCGATAATTGTGAACGTCACTTTAAAAACCTGCTCCACTCGGGGCCTGGCGCTCTTCAACTCGTCTTCTTTGTCCTCAAGGACCGTAAACTCGTCCACTGTGAGGGCCTCTGTCTGCTGCCTGCCGGCCGAAGCGGAGAGCCTGGTGCCCGGCTGCTCAGGGTACGCTAGCTCGGTGACTCGTCTCATTCCGAGCAGAGGCCGAGTTGTTGACATCCCGCCCTGTCGCTCTCTGACCACCACGCCTCTCTGTTCAGACCTCCTGGGGCTGCTGGCGGGTTCTGGAGGTGTTCATGGTCTCCTGTCCGCGTTTACCTCGGAGTTTCAACGTAACGTTAACCACCACTAACGACATGAACGTTTCGGCAGCAACTAGCGTTAACAAGTCGGAAGCTCGGTCTGACGTATCCGGAAAGTCCCAGTGATGGCCTCATCAAAGCACGACAGCCCAGTCAAGTGTTATGTCCTAAGATGATTATCTGGCAGACACTTATGAAAACAAAAAGTCCGCTCAAAGTAATCCATTGTCTGACACCTAGGCAATAAAAATACCACCAATAAGGTGACATAAGTGGGCCGAGCGAACCAAAACAGATTTTATATCATTATATCCACCGATCTGCCCCCTAGTGGTCAGCAGGTGTTAGCAACAATTTGAACTGGGGTAGGGGTTCCGACCGGGGATTAGAAAGTTGGAGAAAATAGAAGATGGAGCAGCTGTTTCTTCGAAATCCAACACATATCAACCTACTTTTTTTCTTTTTAAGTAAAATCATAAAATGTTGAATGGCTGCCCTCATGGGCATTTCCTGGGTCTTGGAACACTTGGGAAACTAACTTGGGTGGGAAAAAAACGCTTTTTTGTTTTCTTGAACATTTTGTCACGTTGTTCGAAGCCAAATACCGCTTTGTGTACTTCAAAACTTATTTATTTTCTAACGTAATCTTGACAAAGGAAGCAAAACCCACATTAATATTCAAGGAAAATAATGATAATGATGATAACAGTAATTAATTCAATTGACCTCAATTTATTCATAAAGCACCAGTTCACAACACATGTCATCTCAGGCACTTTACAATTCACCCGATCATACAGTCAAATTGATTCAAAGTTTTCTATCTAAGGAAAACCTGTGGATTGCATCAACTCATTGACTCAAGGCAATCCCTCACACTAATCATGCTTGTAGCGACTGTGGAGAGGAAAAACTCCCTTTTAACAGGAAGAAACCTCCCGCAGAACCAGGCTCAGTGTTAGCGGCCATTTGCCGTAGCCAACTGGGGTTCAAGGAGACAGAAGCAGACATAGAAAAAGAGGCAGAGATACAAAAGGCAACTGTCAACCAGCTCCACAGACGGCCCTGTCCAGGAACCACACAGCCAGGCAGATTAGCTCCAGCCCAGCTCCTATGTCAGAGGATAAAGAAAGCACATCCAGCCCATCACAGTCAGAGACTACTCTGGACTACTCTGAAAAAAAGTCTGATCTCCAACATCTATAAACAAAGGTGTTGATGGCAGCAGCACAACTGATATGTCTCTCCAGGAGGGTGTCAGAGCCAAACAGGAACAGACTAGATGAAGCTACTATGAGAAAAAGCAGAGAGAGCATAAGGTTAGAGGTTGAACAGATCCTGCAGAGTGGGAGAATAGAGATAGAATGAAGCAGAATGATGAAAAATGGGTCCCTATAACCTCTAGAAGTCTAAGCCTATAGCAGCATAACTATAGAGATAGTTCAGGATAACCTGAGCCACTCTAAC
>NW_015150769.1:493009-494610 GCF_000732505.1 Cyprinodon variegatus | reverse complement strand
TCCTCATAGTAAAGAATTACAATAGTCCAGCCTTGAAGTAACAAATGCATTGACTAGTTTCTCAGCATCAACCCTGGACAGGATCTAATTTTTGCAATATTCTCCAGATGAAAGGAGGAAATTCTAGAAACCTCTTTTATATGGGATATAAATGACAGGTCCTGATCAAAAATAACACCAAGATTGTCATTACTGTCATATCATTATTTTTCTTTCCTTGGCAAGCCCAAAAGTTACATGTGAGCTGCTATTTTCCCTCTTCATCACCTGCCTTCTCCATCTATGCTCTGCTGACAGAAAAAAACCCCCGGAAATTTGCAACAGAAACTGTTCAATGAATTATTTTTAGGTTTCTTTTTTTTCCCTTCAGTTGATTCTCACAGAATGTTTTCAAGGATTTTAAATAAACACGGACAGCCAGTGACCTGATTATAAATTAAAACATCAGTAAATAGCACATTCAAAAATTCCTGATGTATATCCATTATTAAGGGGGGAATTAAGGGGTTTGCCCAGTAGTTTCTGAAGCTGGATGGAAGTTGTTGCAAGGGACAATGGTTTAGTCAGGTCCTAGAGAGGGAGCAAGGGAGCAATAACTTCTGTCCAAAGAAAAAAAAAAAAAAGGTACAAATGTTGAGATATTGAAATAATTCCTATAGCATATGTCTGCTATAGTACTGGAGGCCTGGTGCTCTGATTTTTTTAGAATTTGTTCCACCTCAGCTGTCCTCAGGTCAGGCCTGCTCCTAAACAGATCTTGATTTGGGTGTTAAGAAACAGACCTGAATTACCTTCTCGGGGTAAGGCATTAAAACACTATCAAAAAATATATATTGACATAGACAGCAGATGATGGTGGTAGGTCTGACTTATTTTTAAAGGTTAAATGTTACATTTAAAAAAAAAAAGGTTAGGGTGTCAATTTAAACTCAGCTTTTTCTTATTTTAAATAGGTTAAATATAATTTATCATGGCACTCTTATGGCCTGGCTCTTGGACCACAACAAATCGAAGGGAAGCCACGCATGGGGATAACTTAAAGTGGGATTTATTTAACAAAAAAATAATAGGCTGGAGAGGAGAGCAGAGAGAGAGAAAGAAGGAGCTGAGCTCCTCCAAGCTGGTCCGGTCTGAGCTAAGCTGCTACCAGTCGGGGTTGATCATCTGACTTGGGTATGAGCGTAGCTTGGGCTGTGGAGCTTGGTTTGGGCCTCCAGGTGAGGAAGATTGGTGATCCTTAAGATGGATCTGACGTCAGTCTGGCCAGCTGCCTCCACTTCCAATCAGCACCAATTAGAAGCTCTACACAGGGATGTTAAGGACTCAGGAAAGGCCTTGGGCCGTAACAGTACATTTTCGGCCATATCACACAGCTTTACTTCTTAAAATGGATTCAGGTTTCAAAATTCTTGCTAATAACCTAATTAATTGGACTTAATTCAATTCAATTCCGTTTATTTATATAGCGCCAATTCATAACACATGTCATCTCAAGGCACTTTACAGTTCAACCAGATCATACAGTCAAATTGATTCAAATTTGTATCTGCTTATAAGCAGATACAACACTAAAAGGCACAGGAAACTGGACCTCCATTATA